>NW_022589710.1:70297000-70318027 GCF_004348235.1 Phoca vitulina
AGCTGTCCCCGCCCCCGGAACCCCGATGATGGGGGATGGTGACCCCCACGGGGAGGTCCCAATGCCCCTGGGGTAGCTGTCCCCGCCCCCAGAACCCCGATGATGGGGGGATGGTGACCCCCACGGGGAGGTCCCAATGCCCCTGGGGCAGCTGTCCCCGCCCCTGGAACCCCGATGATGGGGGATGGTGACCCCCGCGGGGCGGTCCCAATGCCCCTGGGGCAGCTGTCCCCGCCCCCGGAATCCTGATGATGGGGGATGGTGACCCCCACGGGGCGGTCCCAATGCCCCTGGGCTAGCCGTCCCTGCCCCCCGGAACCCCGATGATGGGGGGATGGTGACCCCCGCGGGGCGGTCCCAATGCCCCTGGGGCAGCATGCCAGTGTCCGCATTAGACCAGTGTGGTCCAGGGGCTCCGAGGGGTGGGGGCTCCCCAGAGAAGCACAGCTGGGAGGGAAAGCAGCCAGGAGCAGGTGGGGGTCACAGGCTCTGGGCCCCACGGAGCTCCCTCCTTCTGGGGCCATCCCTCCCCTTCCCTGCTCGCCCCCTGAGCTGGGCCGAGCAGCCTCTCCTTGGGCGGAGGACCCACCACGGGGCCCTGGGCGGCGGCAGAGCCGGGCGCAGACAGCAGCTGCGGGGAGGTGCACGTCTGTGAGGGCGCGGTGGGGGCATCTTGTCCTGCATCAGACACCTGCTGGGCTCTGCAGGGGAGGGGGCGGCTGCAGCAGACGCCGGGGGAGTGAGGTGTGGCGGGTCCACCTTCCCCTGCTCACAGGCCCCTGGAGAGCGGGGAGCCCGCCTGCGCCTGGGCCTGGATGGTCGGAGCCGGCAGCACTGGGGCTGGACTTGAGGCCTGGTGCCCTCCCCCCGTCCCTGCCCCCGCGCCCCTTCAGCCCCACACGGCAGGAGGCCGCTCCACGTCATGAGCTCTGACGAAGGCCCTGGTATCTCTCCTGGGGCTTCTAGCATCCGTGGGGACATTGGCCAGGGACAAACTGGCAGCCACTGGCCGGGGTTGAAGGCCGAGTTTGGGGAGGGACCAGGCTCTCACACCATAGCTGGGTTCCACGGGCATCGTAGTGAGATGGACTGTCCCGTAAGGGACATGCACGGCCCTCCAGATGGCACCCTGCACTCACAAAGGCTGGGCAAGCATCGTGCCCCCACGTCCATCCCCTGATTTGTGCAAGGGGCCCAGGCTCAGAGACACCTTGCAGCTTGTCTGAGCTCAGCTCTCTCTGACGCCCGTCCGGAGCCGGGGAAGGCTGGCCAGGAAATCAGGGGTCATGCCCTGGATCCTTGGGGCATCCACAGATCCCTTGGCCTCCCGAGGGTAGCCCACCCCCCGCCCCTGCTCCTGAGACTCTGTTGCGGTGTTCTGACCATCTGTGCCCTCGTTTTTCACAGGTGGGATCTTGTCCTCCAGAGAAATTGCCGGGTGTTTTATAAGGCCAGACTTCATGGTGCAGAATGCAGGGCAATAAAGTGAGTGCAGAACAATTACTTATTGGGCTCAATTGTCGTGGGGCCTGGGGGCAGAGAGGTGCGTGCCTGGGCTGCACCGGGGGAGGGGGCGGCGGGTCCTAGCCCGCTCAGGGGTCCTAGCCCGCTCGGGGGTCCTAGCCCCTCGGGGCAGTTGTACTTGTGCTTAGGGGGCATTGGACGGCTGGCGGTGGGCTCTCTGGTTCTGAGAGCTGGGCTGGGAGGTGGCACCAGGGAGGAGGCATCTCCCCGCCGGCCTTCTCCTTCCCTTCCTCTTTCTGCAGCTCCCGGAGAAAGCGGGGGCCCGTTAGGAGCTGCTGTGTCACCCAGTCCTCATTCTGCTGCATGGCCTGAGGGTGCGTCCTGGGGACAATTCAGTGGGATGCTGGCAGGGACCGAGCTGCTCCCAGGGTCTGCTCAGCCGGGAGCGGGAGGGACCACCTGCAACTCTCGGGAGGGGCTTTCAGGAGGTGAAACAGAAAGGAGTGAGTGGCGCCCGAGCCGCTGGGCCAGCAGGGTTATGGTTGCCTGGGTGGGGGACTCAGCTGTGAAGGCACATCTGCTTCTCTTGTTGCGGGGAGCGTCCTCATCTGCACAGGTACGCCAGCCCCGTGTGCTGGGTCCTGCCTGAACCCCTCACAGACGGGCTCCCTCTCTTCCCACACAGAAGGGCCCAGAGAGGGGAGCGGTGACTTCCCTTCCCTCCTTTTCACTACCAACCCACCTGCCCCTCGCCTGCCCCTCTTCCAAGTCATCAGGCCGCTGGGACCACGGTGGCAGGAGCCGGCGAGGCCTCAGGCTGGACAGGGATCCTGCAGGAAACATTGTCACCCTGACTGTGTCCCCACAGGCCAGACGAGTCCTTGGGCACCGACGTCACAGGGAGGGTCAGGGCGTCTTGGTGCTGTGGAGCGAGGCCAGGACCAGGGAATCATGCAACCAACACGGTCTGACAGTGGAGCGAAGCCAGGAAGAGGCCCCAGCCGCTCGCCAGACACCACGTATTAGGGAATTAGGGAGCTAGCCCATCACTCAAGGGCCGGGGGGGCTGTGTAATCAATGAGCGGAGCATCCTGCTCCGTAAATTAGAAAAAGAGGAACAAAGACAGAAAGAAGGACATAATAAAAATAAGAGCATAAATTAATGAAATAGAAAAATATACAACAAAGGAATCGATAATGCCCAAGTTTAATCTTTGAGAGGATTTATGAGGCCCCGGGAGCTCTGGTTAATCTGACTGGGAAGATCGTGGGAAGTGGTAAACAGCGATGTGCGGAGTGAGACACAGGGCCTCCCCACAGACCGTGTCAATATTTAACCAACTTAGCAACATAAATTGCTTCGTGACACGATGTTTGATAAAATGGACAATTTCTCAAAAAATACAGGTGCAAATTAACATAGAAGAAAGAAAAAAACCCTGAAAAGTCCTGACCTATGACTATTCAAGACATCGAATTTATTATTTAAAAGCCTCCCTCAAAGAAAATTCCAGGCCCAGATGGCCTCACTGGCCAGTTTTACTTAACATCTGAGGAAGAGCTAATGCCCATCTCCTACAAACTATCCCAGACGGCAGGAGAAGAGCGAGCTCTCCCCGCCTTATTTTATGACCTTAACAAAAACCCACAAGAAAGCATGAGAAAGGAAAATCTCACCCATAAATACAGATACAAGTCTCTTAAATAAAACATCAGCAACTTTTAGAAAGTGTCAGGCGAACACGCCCATGTCCCCTTTATTTCAGGGTCAGAAAAACCTTACTGTCCAGTTACCCATAAAAATACACAGAAGGAGAAGAATTATACAATCGTCTCAAAAGATGCATCAAAAATGTTTGGCAAAATTCAACATTCCTTTATAATAAAAATATCCCTCAGCACACTTGGAATAGAGAAGAAGTCTTTAATATGATAAAGGATGTTTTTACAAAGCATACAAAGGTAACATTGAATGGTGAAGGGGTGAGTAAGAGCAAGGGAGGGGAGCGTGCCGAGCAGGGGCCGAAGGTCCTCGCCAGGGCCACCAGAACGAAGCAGAAAAAGTGACAAGATCTGAAAGGGAAGAAGCAAAACTGTCATCTATTTGCAGATTAAGTGGTTGAGTGCATAGTAAATATAACCTATAGTATAGTTATTGGAATCAATAAGAGAGTTTGTTGGATAAAAAATGGTACACGGAATTCAGTGCTATTTCTATAATCCCACAATCCACAGATAGACAATAAAGCTGAAACGAAGATATTATTTGCAATGGCCTCAGAAATATTGAGTATCGAGGACGGACCTAACAGGATGAGCACAGAACCTCCACTCAGAAGCCTCTAACATAATATTGAGAGAAAAAAAAATTTAAGACCATGAAAATGATGGTGATGGATGGTAAGACTCAGTATTTTTGAGATTTACCTTTCCCAGAAATCGATCCATATTTCAGTACAATATCTATTCAAAATCCCAGTAGATCTCTCTCCCTCTCCCCCCACCCCCCACCGACATAACAAGGAAATTCTTCAGTTTATTTTAAAAAGTAAAGGACCAGGAATAACATGACACAGAAGGAGGCTGGAAACAGGTGTGGGACAGTGACACAGGGTGGGCGTCTCCCACCTACCACCCAGCGGGGAACCAGGTTGGCCAAGATCAGGCGCTTGTCTAAGCACCAGCCGGTCAGCGCCAGGGAGGCGAGTCCTACCAGTCTGTGCCCTGGAGCTGAGAGGCTGGGCTGGCTCTGCAGACAGCCCCCAACCTGAGTCGTTGAGGCTGTGGTGATGGGGTGGGGGGGCTCGCCCCCGATGTCTGGACACCTTTGTCCAGACACTCAGCTTCTCTCACCTGCACGCTCGCCATCCCACATGCCATTTCTGTCCTTGACCCCTGCTGGTGGTCCCCAGGGCATCGCATCGGGAGTGAACCCTGGAGGAGAGCAGGACAAGCTGGTCCAGGGCCCGGGGAGGAGAGCATCCGCATGCATGATCCTCAGGCCTCCTGGACCCCCAGGCCGGTGGCCCCACCATCCCTGCTTCTTCTGTGGGACACCATGACTCACAGCCCTTTCTGGCCAGAACAGATTCCCATGGGGACCTCAGTTTTCTCCCTCACGGGCTGGGGCAGCTCCTGGGCCCCACCACACACACACACACACACACACACACCCCTCCATTACTTCTGAGAATATCTGCCGGACTCCGGCTCTGCCTCAGGCCCCAGGCAGGGGCAGGGGGGACGGGGGTGGGTGGCAGGTGCAGTTGTCCTCTTGCCACCCTTGGGAGCCTCTGAGTAAAGTCAGTGGGGCTCCTGGGTCCCCTGCCCACGAGGCACTTTCCCAGAGAAAGGCTCGAGGTGAGTGGGGTACACTCAGGAGGCACCCACTCAGGAGAGGGGCATTGCTGCTGGCCCGCAAGTGTTCGTAAATCTCCCTGACGATGGTCTTCTCTAAGCCCAGCACAAAGCCCGGCCAGCCTATGCAGGACATCCCAGTTATTACCCGAGACGTGATGGAGACACAGGCAGGGGTGACTCGAGTGTGCGTGGGTGCCCGAGGACAAACGGGGCCAGGTCAGCAGCGCCACCTGATGAGCCCTTTCCTTGTCTGGCTGCTTCCTTCCGCAGGAGCCTGTGTTCCGTGGCGGCCTGCTGAGGCTTGCGGGCAGTGACACTGTCGGCCCCGTGTCCCTGCTGGCTGAGCACCCCTCGCAGCACCACAGGCTCTGGTTTTCCCTGCCGCCCACTTTCCATGCCCCCCCTTCTTCCTTCCTTGGCTTCACAGTTGGAGAGGACTGTGATTCTCTGGACCTCAGGGCAGGGCGAGGCTCTTGGCCTGGGGGGCAGGGAGGCAGGGAAGCCCAGGGATGGAGGGGTGTCGGAGGCCCCTGGGCTGGAAGACGGTGTTGTAGTTAATGGTGCAGGGGTGGGGAGGCCCCAAGGGACGTCCTGGAGCCTGTCCGCCCAGCACTGCCCACTCTGTAGCCCCTTGTCCTTTGGTGGTCCTGGCAGGCTGCTGGTGACCCTCTTGTGCTCCCCTTGAGGGGACATCCAGAGGTTGAAGGGAAGGCAATCCTAAGGAGACAACCACCCTCCCTTCCTTGGAAGGTCACGCCCTTTCCCTAAACCCAAGCACACTGTCAGCTGCCCTGGAAACCACCGTGCTCTCTCAAACTCTTGGAGCCAGAAGGACGATCGAAGCCTGGTCACACCCCCCAGAGCCCCGGCTGCTCGGTCAGCCAGTCAGCCTGGTCAGCGGGCTGAGGGACCGCCGGCCAAGAACAGGAGCCAGCTTCTATCTCTTCCTCCCTCCCTCGGCAGAATGTGCATGCGCGTGTGTGCGTGTGTTCAAGCATGGGTGTGCATGTCAGTGTGTGTCAGCATGAGCGTGCATGCCTGTGTTCAAGCATGGGTGTGCGTGTGAGTGTGCATGTGTTCAAGCATGAGTGTGCATGCGTGTGTGAGTGTATTCAAGCATGAGCGTGCATGTCAGTGTGTGCATGTGTTCAAGCATGAGTGTGCATATGTTCAAGCATGAGTGTGCTTGCATGTGTGCGTGTATTCAAGCATGAGTGCATGTCAGTGTGTGCATGTATTCAAGCATGAGTGTGCATGTGAGTGTGCATGTGTTCAAGCATGAGTGTGAGTGTGCATGTGTTCAAGCATGAGTGTGCATGTGAGTGTGTGCATGTGTTCAAGCACGAGTGTGAGTGTGCATGTGTTCAAGCACGAGTGTGCATGTGTGTTCAAGCACGAGTGTGCATGTGAGTGTGCATGTGTTCAAGCACGAGTGTGAGTGTGCATGTGTTCAAGACGAGTGTGAGTGTGAGTGTACATGTGTTCAAGCACGAGTGTGAGTGTGCATGTGTTCAAGCACGAGTGTGCATGCGAGAGGAGCCCACACTGTCCTCTGGAAAGCCAAGCTCATGGAGCTGACGTCATAAATGTTTGGGGAACAACCCGGGGTCCACACAGCCCAGTGTTTCTGGGCCCGCAGCCCAGGCCTTCGGTAATGTCAGCAGTACACGGAGGTCAGGTCGGGTGTTGGGGTGTGGGGGTGCCAGGACAGCCAGCCACTGCTGCTCCCACCCTTTGGGGAAGGGCTGACGTGTCCCCAGGCCCAGGGGGGAGGCCCTGGTGGGTTAGCCCCTGGGTAAACAGACCCTGTTGCATCTGGGACCTGTCTCAGCCTTTGAGCTTTGGGATTCAGAACAGAGTGACCAGAGGGCAGGACCAGGGTCGCAGGGCAGTCCCCATCTCCCCTGTCACGCCTGGGGCAGGCAGCTTTCGGTGTCCCCCTCCCACTGTGCCATGCCACGTGGACAGGCTCCCAGCCCCCGATGGACCATGTCCAGGATCTGGGGGGCTTGCCCCAGCCAGGTGGGGGCCATGGCCTGGCCAGAGTGTTTGAGAACCGAGTCCTTGGAGCCCCTGTTGGCCTTTCAGATGCTGAGAGACAGGTGGGGGCAAGACGGACCCACACGATGGGCTCTACCTGCATCCCAGCCCCCTGCCTGCCTCACGTCCTGCTTGGAGGCCCAGCCCCCTCCCCCGGGGTGGGGGGCAGAGGCAGCGGCCAGGCCTGGTCTCGTCACCCTGTTCCCCACTTAGCGTCCCAGGAGAGGGGGTGGATCTCGGACCTGGCAGGCCTCCTCCGCCCTGGTCATCTTACTGTCAGGGTCGCTCCGGGGCCAGGTGAGCCTGGGTTGGTTGAACGGTCCCTTCCAGCTCTGCCTCTGGTGTTGGCGGCTGAATGTCCCTGTTCCCCGGTGTGCTCCCCTGGGCGGGGGAGGGGGGCTGCTGGAGAAGGCAGCACCATCAGGATGTCCTGTGCATGTGAGGCTGCGGTGGGCGGGAGGAGGTCCGCATGGCCCCGGCCCAGCCAGGTGGGCCCCCATCCACGGCAGGTGCAGGGCGCCCGCCCAAGGGGGGTGGCCAAGGGGGCTTCCCTGGGAAGGAGGTGCCGAGGTCTGGGGACAGGCTGTGATGCACAGTCCCTCAGAGAGTCCCCAGGGACCCCACCCCCCGGGGCTTGCTGGTGACCCTCCTGTGCTGCCCTTGAGGGGACATCCAGAGGTTGAAGGGAAGGCAATCCTAAGGAGACAAACCACCCTCCCTCCCTTGGAGGGTCCTGGTGTGACCCCTTCTCCCCAAGTGCGGGCAGGACCCGAATGTTCGCTCCCAAAGAACGGAATAGGGCAGAAGCCAGGGGATGTCACTTCTGAGTTCAGCTGACACAGCCTGTGGCTTCCTTCCAGGCCCGTTTGGTCCGCGTCTCCCTGTCTCTCTGTCTCTGTCACTCTCTGTATCTCTGTCTCTCTGCATATGTCTCAGTCTTTGTCTGTGTCTCTGTCTCTCTCTGTCTCCTCTCTCTGTCTCTCTGTCTCTGTCTCTCTCTCTGTCTCTCTCTCTCTGTCTCTGTCTGTCTCTCCTGCCCCCTCCCCCGCCCTGGGGGTAGCCAGCTGCCAGGGCACGAGGCCGCCCCGCGGAGAGTCCCGTGTGACAAGGAACTGATGTCTCCGGCCAGCAGCCAGTGGGGACCTGAGGCCACCAGGAGGCAGGTGAGGGGCCTGGAAGCGGGTGCCCCGCCGAGCCCCGGGGACACCTGGCCGAGCCCCAGGGACACCTGGCCTCAGCACCGGGGACACCTGGCAGCAGCCCTGGGGACACCTGGTCGAGCCCCAGGGACACCTGGCCGAGCCCCGGGGACACCAGGCTGAGCCTTGGGGACACCTGGCCTCAGCCCTGGGGACACCTGGCCACAGCCCGAGAGGCCCTGGGCCGGAGGCACATGGCTAACCCCGGGTCCTGAGCGTGGACACGGCGAGGTGGGAGCTGTTCTCAGCCACTCGGCGCAGGTGACAGGGACACAGCCGCAGATGACCAGCACAGGCCGCAGGCTGCATCGGCCTGGGGAAGGCCCCGCTCCTGGGGGCAGCAGGAGACCCGGGTGTTGACCTCCTTGTGCAGGATGGGGGTGGGTTGGGGCTGGGGTTTGTCTGGCCCTTTATTCCCGGAGCCTCGCGCTCACCTTTGCTGTCCCCCCGCAGCCCGTGCACCTGGCTCCCCTCCGGGCGTGGCCAAGCGGCAGAGGGAAGCGGGTGCCGGGCAGCACCCTTGCCGGCAAAGCGCCGCACCTCCAGCAGCCGAACGGGGATTTGCTTAATCTGGGCCCGGCTAACATGACAAACACAGCTATTAGTGCAAGAACGATGTGATTACACAGCTAATCAGCCTGCAGACACATCCTCCCACCGCCGCCTGCCTCACTGAAGGGGAGCACCCCGGCTCAGTCTGCAGGCGGCCTTCTGTCCCCAATATTTCATTCCTAATGAGTAGAGCTGCATTCTCCCGGAAGGAGCCTGGAGCAAGGCCGGCCGTGACCCTGCTGCTCTGGGTGACCGAGGCACACGGTGGCGTGGCCAGGGGCCCCTGCTCACCATCCCCTCTTGTGACAGGGCTGTCCCAGCGCCTCCTGGTCACCAGCTCAGTCCACCCACCTGTGGTTTCTGGGGTGATGATGACCTGCACCCCTGGGGACCAGCTCTGAGAATCCTCCTCCCTGGTGCCCCGGGCACCTGCCTGGAGGGGCCATGCTCTCGCAGCCAAGGTCTCCTGCTTTCCCTCCCCTGAGGCCCCGAACATCTGATCTGCAAGATGCGTTTATCACCTGAATTGTGCTGGTACCCGGTTGGGACCCAGGGCCATGATGAGCAGCAATGTCTCAGGGACAAAGGGACCTGTAGCCGGGGTGTGGATTCTGATGTGCAGAGAAGCAGTGCTGGGCTGCGTGGCAGGGGCTGAGTGAGGGGCACGGTTGTGCAGGGGATCCCGTGACCATGAAACGCATGAGCATCAGCCAAAGTGGGGACAGCCGGTGACCCCAAACATCAGTGTCCACGTCACTCAACACTCAGAGCCTGTGAATGTGGCCTTATTTGAACAAAGGATCTCTGTGGATGTAATTAAGGTAAGGATCCCGAGATCATGCAGGCACTAAATCCGATGACAAGTGTCCTCATAAGAGACACCCACACAGCCGCATAAGGACAGAGAGGTTGGAGCGAGGTGGCCACAAACCCAGGATCCCCAGGGCCCCCAGAGGCTGGCAGAGGCAGGAGGGAGCGCGGTCTGCAGCATCTGCATTTTGGATTCCCGCTTCCAGAGTGTCAGGGACTCAGTGTCCATCCTTTCAAGTCCCCCAAGTTAGTGGTCATGTCTTTGTGCGCTGCCCACTGACAGGGCAGATGCTCCGGAGACCGACACGCCCAGCGGGAAGCTGGCTGGGTGCACGGACCCTCCCATCCCCGCCGCCGGCCCCGCAGGCCAGCAATCCGTCAGCCTGCTGTGGTTATAAATAGCACGCACGGTCTTGGAGCTCTTCATAGGGCGCGGAGCCTCGGAGGGCGACCTCCCTTTGCAGTAATGATGTGTTATCGGGTATTGTGAGGAATGGGCTGACAGGCCCACGGAAATGTCCTCTAATGGACCTGGGGTCAATCTTTTATAGACGCATGACCGCGTGTCCAGCTCCAGTCCCTCAAAGTTTGCACGTCGCAGGGAACGCCAGCACGACCCCAAGTTAAATGGCTTGCGACAAAAATATTAAGCATATCATGACCGCAGGACGTGAGCCCATCAACCAGAGAGGCGCTTAATTCTGTTTGAGAAGAGATCGAAACATCGTCAGATTTAACCACCAAGCTACTTAGTATAACTTCCGCCCAATTTTGCAAATCATTATTTTCACAGTTAACGGGCAGGAGGTAATTAATGACGGCCGCGAAGCTGCTCTCCGTGGCGTTGGGGACGCGGGTGAGCGAGCACCGTGGAGGGAGCCTAGTGCGGCCGGCCGGGCTTCCCTGCACGCTCTCGGGGGACGGCAGGCCGGAGCCCCTTGCGGGGCCCTCAGCTTCTCCCCTGCTGTGGCGAGCGGGAGGCGAGGGCCACAGAGGACACGGCCTTCCCTGCTCCCGACCTCGCGGTTGGTCAGTCACCACGAATCCAAGAGCGGGTCTTAGGGACTCTCGGGCCCCACTCTCTTGCTTCGCAGGGTGGTCTGTTTTCCGTGTTTTCTCTTACTTGCTCCTGTTCTGTGCCGTCGGCAGCTGCTCGAGCTCCTTCCCGGGGATGGCCCGGTCCGGATCCCTGGGAGCTGCAGATGTGACCTGACACGGAAGAAGGGGCTTTGCAGATGTGATTACATCGAGGAGCGTGAAATGGGGACACTGTCCTGGATTATTCGGGCGGGCCTTAAATGTAATCACCTATGTCCTTATAAGAGGGAGGCTGAGGGGGATTTGACCGGAGGACAGAGGACAGACAGAGGCGGGAGTGAAGCGGCCCCCCGAGCTGCAGACTCTAGAGCCTCTGGAAGGAGCGCAGCCCTGTCGACACCTTCATCTCAGCCTAGAGAACCCATTTCAGACTTCTGACTTTGAGGATTGCAAGAGAATTCCGGGGGTTTAAAGCTAACACGTTGTGGCAATTTTTTACAGCAATAGGAAACCAATACACTCCTGAAACACCAAGTCTGGAGGTGGGCGGCACCAGCGTTGGGAAGGATGCCATGATGCCATCAAGGACCCAGGCTCCTTCTCTCCTGTCCCCCGGCCATTCCTCAGTGTTGGCTATTTGTCCCCTGGCTTGTTGCCTCGTGGCCATAAGCTGGCTGCCACTGCTCCAGGCATCACATACCCACAGGACAGCATCCGAAGCAGGAAGGGATGAAGGGTGAGGCGGTGGGGGGCTTCTTCTTATGTGGTTCTTTCATCTGGGGGAAAATCTCAAGGCACTTGAGATTAAGTGGGTTCTGCTGGCAAGGAGGGGATGGTGACTGGGTGGTCCGCCCATCTGAGAGAGTAGGAGGCAAGGTGGGCTGAGGGCATGGACTCCTGGATCCCCCCCACCACCCAGCTGCCTCCCTTGGGTGCCCATGATCGCCTGTATCTGGAGGGGTCACTTACCAGGATGTCCTTGGTCACAGCCTGGCTGCACCCTCCCGCGTCCCTTTCAGCATGCCCCACCCGACATCCCCACCCGAGGTGCAGGGCCCAGGCATGCTCAACCCCTCCCTCACCTCTGTCAGGGCACCTCTGGGCCCTGCACATCCAAGTAGCTAGCACATCCTGGCCAGGGGCTTCTTCTCCAAGCCCCTCCCCACCCAAGATGTCTGGGAAGAATCCCAGGGAGGTGGGTGTCACACTACTGTCATGTCCAGTGCTGAAGGCCCTTGCACGTGGTGGGCACGAACTTGCATCTAGCTCCGTCCAGGCTCAGGCTCTGGAGGCCTGGCTGAGCCATCCTATCACCTCTGCCTTTGAAGTGCGGGGGTCCCCTCACCTGCGTGTCCAACAATACCCTGGTGCTTGGTGCTCTGCTGGTCCAGCCTGGCTGGAGTCCAAGGGCTGGCAACAGAGGGGCCCGGGTGTGCTGGGACTGTCCTCTCCACTGTGGGCAATTTCCTGCTCTCAGATCCTCTTTGGCCCATCCACAGCGGGGCTCTTGCCGGGGCTGAGGGCTCTGAGCCACACATGAGATGGCCAGGCTGCCCTGCACCCTCCCACCCTCCCACCCAGTCTCCTCGATCTCCTCCCCTGATCCCAGACACAGCCCCAGTGTGCACACGGGCCCCCATACCTGCCCACAGGCCCCGACCCTGCACACGGGCCCCGACCCCGCACACGGGCCCCGACCCCGGACACGGGCCCCGACCCCGCACACGGGCCCCCATACCTGCCCACAGGCCCTGACCCCGCACACGGGCCCCCATACCCGCCCACGGGCCCCGACCCCGCACACGGGCCCCCATACCCGCCCACGGGCCCCGACCCCACACACGGGCCCCAACCCCGCACACGGGCCCCGACCCCACACACGGGCCGGCAGCCCGGATGGATCCCTTTCCCCTGAGGGTTTGCTCCTGTCATGCATGCAGCAGCTCCGCGAGCCCGGCCCCCCTCCTAATGTTATTTTTATTTATATACCTGAATACTCCAGAACAGCTGTTTTATTGAGATTCATCCGTCACAAGGCTTAATTAAAATAACGCTGAGCATCTAACTCGTTGCAGATCACCACAGCAAATGTTTGTTTTGCTGCCGTCAATTAAGGCCCATGTGGGGAGCCGCCGCCCTGGCAGGAAACCAGGCAGCCGCTGATGATTCCCCAGAATGGGGCAAGGGCAGGCCCTGCAGGGAGCCCCGGGAGGGCAGCGAGGGCAGGAGGGGGCTGCTGGGGGCCAGGCGTCCTGCAGGGCTCGATCCTCTATGAGGTTCCTGCAGCCGCAGCAACAAGTTGTTACAATTTCCTGCCACAAAGCCACACTCCATTATCACCCTGCAGTCGGGGGGTCAGAAGTCTGAAGGGGGTCTCGCTGGGCTAAGATCGGGACATCGGTGGGTTCCTTCTCGAAGCCCCGGGGGTCATTTCCACACCTTTCCCAGCTCCTGGAGCCCAAGTGCAGCCGAGGCCCGAGGCCCACCCACCATTAGGATCAGGCAGCCCTAACCCTGACGCATGCGCCCCTGCTTCTGTCCTCACCGCTCGCCCACCGATCCATGTAGCGTCCTGCATTCGCAGGGGGCAGGGATTAGGACAAGGGTGTCTTTGGGGCCACGCATCAGCCTGCCACACCCCCTAAATGTGAAGGACTGTGGTTGGCAGGGAAGAGGGTGTGTGGATGGAGGGCCCAGCAGAGTCTCAGGTCAGCGTGTCTCTGAGGGCGTCAGGGTGTCCACCCTGGAAGGGCGGCAGAAGGTGGGGTGGGGGGCCGAGCAGAGGGTGCAGACTCAGGCTTCACGGTGAGGGGGATGCGGGTGACTCCCAGGCCTGGGCCCCACTGTTCCCGAGGGGGGTGTGGAGCTGGACGGGGCAGGGGTGAGGAGGGCCATGCTGGAATAGTGGCAGTCATGGTCCAGCTCGGGGAGGCAGAGGACACCCGTCAGGGCCTGACACTGGCTGAACGCCATGGGTGCAGGGAGCCCCAATTCCCAGTCTGTGCACATGGTCTGGGATGGCCAGGGACTAGTGAGCTCCTGTATGTCCAGAAGCTGTCCAAGCCCATCACAAGCTGGTGCCTGGTCAGCAGTTGAGAATCGCTAGAAGTTATGGGGGTGGCTGGGACTCAGGAGCTGGTGTGGCAGGGGCGCCCAGTGCCAACTGTCTGCCCTGAGCAGAGTGTGGGCCTCCAGGAGCTCACCAGGGGCAAGGGGAGCAGCACAAGGAAGAGGGGGCCCCCTTACAGGACAGGGGGACAGCATGCAGGGGGAGCCTGGAAGGAGCGGAGGACATGGGGAAGCAGGAGGCAAAGCCCTTATGATACAGAATAGGGCTTTATTTATGTCCATTATCCCCCTTTGATTTGTCCAGTCAGTAAATTGCCCAATGTAATTGGATTATTTGCATGATTTTGAGCCCTGGTCTTGTCTGATCTGCCATCCTGGTCCCAGGGCTGCAGGATGGGGGCTTCAGGGGCCAGCCCTGTTCACAAGGGGTCTCCTGTCAGACCCCTTCTCACCATTTGCCACATGGGCCTCCACTGGGCCTGGAAGTCTGTCTGCCCGGGTGTCTGTCTGCCCGGATGTCTATCTGCCCGGACATCTGTCTGCCTGGACGTCTGTCTGCCTGGATGTCTGTCTGCCTGGACGTCTGTCTGCCTGGACATCTGTTTGCCCAGGCATCCGTCTGCCTGGACGTCTGTCTGCGGCATGGCTGGGGGACCGCTGCTCACATCTGCCCACGTCCTTCTGTCGGCAGCAGCTGACACCGGCTCTCAAACATGTCTTCAACTACATGTCCCGCTGCTCTCATGTGACTTCCTGTCCCGTGTGGCCCTCGGCCCATGTGGCCTGTTTCTTTCCCCGTGGCGCCACGGCCCTCCTGCTTCCGCTGTCCTCCGCGGGGCTGGGGACGGGACCCCAGAGGTGGTGGGACTTGAAACCCAAAGCAGAGGGTTCAGGACATGCTCAGCCCTCTTGGTACAGAGAACTCCTCTTCATCACCCACCCTTGGCCCTTGCGAGTGATCAGGACACTAACAAGACCCATGGGACCGCAGGAGCCCTCGGGGGCTCTTCCAGTGAACTGGGGTGCTCCGTGTCACCCGCTCTGCTGTTTGGGGCATCTCTCCTTTGCCAGGTGTGGGGTTCTCTCCTGGGGCCCCCTTCCGTTCTTCCAGCCTCCTCTTTAGGGCTGTGGTCCCTCCTCCCCCACAGCTGCCTCTCAGGCTGATCGGAGCCTCCTCTCCCTCCTCCAGGCTTTGCCCCCAAACCTCTGCAGGTGTCGACTCAGCCCTGAGCCCAGATCATACCCTGCCTCCTCCCCCAGGAGCTTGCCCGGGCCTGCACTGGCATCCGCAGTGACCCTCCCCTTCCTTTCTACGTGGGCAGACCCTCCCGTGGACCCTCACCGCTTGTGCATCGGTGCCGGACTCCACTCGTGGTGATGATGTCATCAGAGGTGGTTACTAGGCAACCGGCCTCTGTAGTCAGGGGCGTCTGCTCTGTGGTTCGAAGGGCGCTGCCAATTTCTTAAAACATCAGACCTCAGAGCACAGTCAGTCCTGGAGAAGAGAGGAAAATCCAGCCAGCCTCACAGCGCTGGTAAGCCCCCCTCAGCTCTGCTCTCTGACTACATGGGTTTTCCAAGAGGCGACCGTGTGAGACTAACCTCATTTTCTTTTCTTGTCATGGTCCTTAGCCCCGCGGATGGGGGCCCGTTATTGCTGTGATTTTAGCAGGCATTTGCCAAGTCTGCCATGCTATCCTTGAGGATGAAATGGGAAGTACATCCCAGATGAACTGTTAGGTGCATTTTGTCTGTTACAGAGAATTACAGACAAAGGGAGTTAGCTAATGGCCCGGTGTGACCCTGGAGGGAGGGCGCGGCGGGCTCCCCCAGGATGCTGACATCAGTCCTGCGCTGTCGAATATTCTTATCAATGATTTATATGGAGAAATAAAAGACCTGTCAAATTGCTGTAGAAACAAGGGACAGGAAGTACATTGCAAGGAAAAATTGTAATTCAGAATCAGCTCAATGTGGACGTGATGTAAGATTCGAAAAGAAAATTTGAACAGGACAGAAACAGCACTATCCATAGAGAAGGTAACTGATCAGGTGGACCACATCAAAATTAAGAGCTTCTGTTCATCAGAGATATCACTAAGGATGATACCTGTGATACGCATATCTGACAAAAGACATAACCAGATAAAACCCTCCAGCACCCCAATATTTAAAAAAAGGGATGAGGCAAATGGGCTAAAAACTAGGCCAACTATTTAAACTGGCATTTCACAAAAGGGATGCCCAAATGCCCACTAAGCACATGAAAAATGAAACGCTCAATTTCACTAGTAAGCAGGGAGATGTGTCAGAACACAACGTGGTGTCACCTCGCCCATGAACGGCCAACGGGAAAGAGAAGAAGGGCTGAGCATTGGCGAGTCGGGGTGCGATGTGGGGCCACCCGCCTTGCAGCGCTGCTGGGCGGCATCCATGAAAGCCAAACACACACGAATTCTATGATCCCATGTGTCCACCTTGGGTATGGACAACACGCATGAGAATGTCTATAGCAGTTTTCAATGGCTGGAAACCAGAAATAACCAAAAAGTCTATGGCGGGGTGAACGCACACCCACGCTGGGATGCGTGTACAATGGGAGGATGGAAACTATGAATGTGAGTGGACTCTTTGCCCTACGACACAGCAGTGTGATTGAAGTCCACCAACGGAGAGGGACAGAAGCCAGGTGTGAGGCTGCAAGGGCTGGGGGATCCCATTGTAAGAACGTTGGAGCCAGGAATCACGAGTCTGTGGTCTGGAAGGAAGTCAAAATAACATCTGCCTTTGAGGTTGGATGTGGGGCGCCTGGAGCATGGAGGTATGTCCTTTCCCACTCAGGTTCTGGCTGCAAGCGGACGTGCAATCTGCCTCATGTCCCGTCTCTGTGCTTTGTGTTTGCATTGCTCTCGAGGTTCAGTGAAGGGGCACGCGACTCCTGCTTTGACCCTCACAGATGAGGCAGCAGGGACTTGGCCTCATGCAAACAATCATGAAACCAAACAAAGTGCATACAACTGTTTCCAGGCATTGCACACCAGGCCGAGTAGGGCTGCAACCCTGAGGGAGCGGAGACAGGTGATGAGCCCGCCACGTGCACTCCCCGCTTTCTGCTTGGAGGCAAGCCCCAGCGTTAGCTGAGACGCGGAGGTGTGGACTGGGGTTCGGGGAGGCTGAGAGGCTGGGGTTTGTGTGGAGGAGAGCCACAGAAGAGGGGCTGTCCATGGGACAGCTCTAGAAATCTCTCGAGTCCGGATCAGCCAGAGAGAGAAAACCTTTTCGACACTGGTGTGAGCCAGCTTAGGCTGCCATGACACACAGCCATGGACTGTGTGGCTTAGACAACAGATGTTTGCTTCTCATGGCTCTGGAGGCTGGGAGCCCTGCATCAGCATGCTGGTGTGGTCAGGGTCTGGTGAGGGCTCTCTCCCTTGGTTTGCAGACGGCGGACTTCTTGCCAGGTCCTCATGCCTTAGGGGTGGGGGCAGAGGAAACGGTCTCTTCCTTTTCCCATAAGGTCACATCCTATGGGATCAGGGCCCCACCCTTATGACTCCATTTCACCTCAATCACCTTCTGAAGACCTTACCCCCAGATCCAGCCACACTGGGGCTCACGGCTTCAACCTCCAAATTTCACGGGGGACACGACTCAGCCCTAACAACAGCCCAGGCATTCAGTCAAGATTCTGGAAGGGCCACCATCTCAGTGGGAGGACTAAATTAGCCCAGGGCAAAGGCTACTCTGCACATTCACTAACAAAGACTTAAAACAAGCCTCAAAGTTCTGACTCTGGTCCCAGCCAAGTCAGGTCCTATTGGGCTGACTCTTCCAGAGACAACAAGTGTAAACACTGGACCAGAACCATAACAGAACACATAGCTAAAGTCACCGGAGAACAATGGGAAGTGGGCAGACTCAGGACGGGAGTCAGCCTTCAGGAGAAGGGGTCAGAACTGAGGAAGATCCCCATTTTAACAGTGTCCAGCCCGAGGGCCGCCCCAAGTCTGCACCATGCAAGTCACAAACATCATCCAAAGTCCCACAAAAAGTGTGCAGTGGTCATGGCTTGAAAACCAGAGAACCACGTTTAAGGCAACCTCAGCCACAGAAAGGTAAAGGATGATCCCAGAAAGGGGTAGATCCAAAGATCTGTGTATAATCCCTGTATGGTCTCTGCATGGCTCTTGAACCACACTTGGGCGGGGTGGACCCCAAACAGCTCAGCCACGGCCAGAAACCAAGCAGAGACATGGGCTCCACCCTGGAGGGACATTTTTCAGTTTGAATCACACCAGATGAATTGCTTGTTACAACAATGAAGATCAATGCATTTCAATCCAGAGGCTCCACCACAGAACATCTACAAAATCCAGGATGTAATCCAAAATTACTGGAGAGGAGGAGAGGAGAAAATTCAGCCCATTCTCAAAAAATAAAAAATAAAAATAAAAAAGACAATGCATAAAGACCAACCCCGAGACGCCAAGACGTTGAACGGAGCAGAGAAGGCTTTCGAAGCTGTTGTTATCCCTGTGCCTAATGAAATAAAAGAAAATATGTTTATAACGAATAAAATGATTGGATATGGAAATAGAAAATAGAAATTATAAGAAAGAGCTAAATGGAAATTCTACAACTGAAAAATGTAAATTCGAAATGAACAGTTCACAGGATGGTCTTAATGCTGGAATGAAAACAGCAAAAGAAAAGGTTAGGGAAGTTGAAGAGACATTGATAGAAAGTATTCAATTTGAAGAAGAGGGGGAAAAAAGGGGGGAATCCAATAAAAAACAGAGTGTTTCTGGGACCCATGGAATGACACGCAAAGTCTGATGTGTGATACCAGTGTGTCAGGAGAGGAGAGAGAAAAGAGAACAGAAATATTTACATTTTAATTATTTTTTTAAGGGAATTGTGGTTTTAAAAATACCTGAATTTGACGAGAGACACCAATTCACAGATTTCAAGAGCTCAGAAAACTGTGCTCAATCTAAGTGCAGGGAAACCATGCCAACGCACATTACAGTCAGACCGCAAGACGAAGAGAAAATTTTGAAAGCAGCCATAAAGAAGCAACACGACACTCGGGGGAGTGATCATTTGGGTAAACGCTCACTTCTCATGAGAAACGAAGAGAGCCAGAGGCAGTGGGAAATATGTTTAACGTACTAAAAGGAAAAAAAAAAATCCTATCAACAGAAAAATTATTCTTCAAGAACGAAGGTGAAAGACTTTTCCAGATAAAAGAAAAGAAAGAATTCTTCACCGACTCAGATGCTAAAGGAGGCTCTTCCCATGGAAGAAATGACACAAGGTGGAGACCTGGAACCTCAGGCCCCAGGAGTGACGTCTCACGGGGTGAAGAGCAAGGGAACAGGCCCGGGGGTGGGGGGGGCCCTGCTGTCTCTCTCCCTGCAGCACGCGAGGCCTGTGCCCATGGCCGCTCCTGTTGCCAAGTTCAAGCCTGCGTCACCTGCTCATGGTCTGGGGTGAGGGGAGGATGAGGAGGCCGGCCCCAGGCCGACCTCAGAGCATGCATGTTCACGCAGCTCCTCACAGAGTGAGGCGTCGGGCTGGTCACGCCAGAGGCTCACGGTGGCGAGGGGCCAGGGGCTCTGGGGTTTTGGCTCCCAGCGTGGGGAATGGGGGGCTGGCCTTGTGGCCCAGTTGTGCCACCTTCCCGCGCCTGTGCCTCTGAGTGTGGATTATGGGGACCAGATGAAGACTCGGGCCCCAAGACAGCTCTAGCGTTGGAGGTCTGGGAACGGCTTGTTGGGGTTCTGGAGCTCCCTGGTTCTCGGATCCCACAGGAAGATGAGGAGCCGGGGAAGGGATGCTCTGGGCAGCCATGGTTCCCATGTCTGAGCCCTTGTCTCATCCATTGGCCAAGAAGACTTGTTCTCTGACCCTGTCGCAGCCCCCGTTCTGAGTGGGTTTGTGGGGTCCTGGCTACCTGGCTTCCGCCTGTGTCTGGGGTCAGGGCTCTGGCATCAGAGGCCGGGGAGAGGCTTCTCTGCCCGCATTCTTCCCCTCGTAGCTCCCACCCACTGTGGCCAGACATGCCCCGTCTCCCTGCTCAGACTCTCCTTCCTTCTGCCTCTTTGGCTCCTGGTAAATTCAGCCTGACTAACTCAAGGGCACTGGTCTGCAGGAGGCCGGCATGATGGTTCTGGGCAGCCTGAGGCCGGGGCCAGGCCCAGGGAGGGGCGGCCTCCCCCAGCAGCGCCTGGCACAGAGCACAGCTATCGGGGGTGCGGGAGGGGAGGGCACTCAGCTCCCGGCGCCTCTGCCGTTCTGCAGCCTCCCTCCTGGGCTCAGCCCCTTCCTGCCGCCCATCCCCACCCCCGGCCTGCACTGGCCTCTTCTCTGGGCCGCCGTGGGCCGCCAGGAGCAGGGCCTTCCTCTGCAGAGAGAGTGTGAGGGGGACAGTGAGAGTGGAGCTGGTGGCCAGGAGTGGGACGGACGGATGTGCAGGGGGGGCTCCTCTCCCTTCACCCCCTGTCCCGGGAAAGGCCACGCCGCCCCAGCACGTGAATATGGATTTGTGCCTAAGGACAGGAGGTGGCTGGCTCCGGCCCTAATTAGTGCGTGCTGACTGCCTCCCACAGCCCCTGGGAGCCGGGGGGTGGGAGGTGGGGGGCTGGGCATCAAAGGGGAGCAGCCTGCTAATCCCCCTCTTCCAAGGGCAGCATCTGCTTCCTCCCCTCCCCCAGGCGCGTTTCGCTGACAGCAGGCCGCAAGAGTCTTGGCTATTTAATTAGGACGGGAAGTTCCCCCAACCCTGGGAAATGATTTCATTTCAATATTTCCTTTGCCGGTGTGACACTCTCCCCCATCCTCAAAGAACTTTCATCTGTCGCTCAGCCCATCCCTGTCAGGAGGGCCCTTCCTCCCCGCTCATTCTGTGTCAGTATTCGAGGGACCACGCAGGGCTGGGGGTGGCAGCGTCTCTGTGCGTGGCTGGGAACCAGCTGCAAGCACGCCCCCCAGCCTGGCCTCCCGCCCACGTGCCCTCGGTCCTACCCCTGCGCCCTTAGCCAAGCGGTTCCCTCTCCTGGCCCCACCCGGGCAGGTCGAGGCCCTACGAGGAGCCGCCCAGGAGACATGACTTCAGACGGAGCACCTCCGTGCTTCCCTGGACTTGTCAGCTTTTGCTCGAGGGGCCACCCTTTATGGGCTCTAATCCAGTCTGTCCCGCTCTGCTCCTTGTGTGTGCATGGATGTGTGCACGTGTGTGTGAGTGTGCACGTGGGGGGGGTGTGCCAGCGAGTATGCTATGTACATGCACACCTGTGCTTGTTTGTGCAGGAGTGTGTGCACGTACACACTTCACATGTGTGCCAGTGTGCATGTGTGAGGGTGTCTGTATGTGCGTGCACACATGTGTATGGGTGCATTACATATGTGTATGTGTGCAAGGTTGTGTATGTCTGTGAGTGTGAGTCTGAACATGTCTGCGTGTGCATACTGGTGCATGAATCTGTATGTGTAT
>NW_022589710.1:70318037-70357449 GCF_004348235.1 Phoca vitulina
GAATCTGCATGTGTATCTGTGTGTGTGCACGTGTAGGCATGTCTGTGTGTGAGCCCTGCTCAACGAGGAGCCCCTGAGGTCGGAGCCTGGTTCTTCTCGTTTCTCTTTAAACAACTGGGCGCTCAGGTCCTCCACTGACCCTCCAAGGCCAGCACCCGGCTGGGCTGCAGAGCGAATGCAGAGCGAATGCCCACGTATGGATAGGAGCTGGGGGCCTGGTTCGGGGGCCAGGTCGGGGAGCCGGCTGGCGGAGGTTCCAAGCTCCCTTGGCTCTCTCCAGACTCGGTCTCCGCATTTGTACCAACATGTCCATCCCCGAGATCAGCGCCCCGTGCACAGCCGGAGGAGTGGAGGTGAGGCGGACTTTGCCTCAGGGAGTCAACAACCCCCCCCGCGACCCCCCCACCCGCCTGGTCCCAGGGCCCCCTCCCCGGCGTGTGCGTCTTCCCCATCCGTCCTCTGTCCTCCTCCACTTAGGACTCGAGAGTCCCTCCAGGAGGCAGCTAATGAGAGGTGTCAGCTGGGCAGCTCTTCCCGGGAACCTGCCGCCCTGAGCGATTCCTTAAAAGGGAAATTCTAACCTTACAGAGTCCTTTGAACACATTCTGCATGAACAAGGAAAGCGGTAGAGGCGGGTCCTCAGAATCACGGGGAACTGGAGAGTAGAGAAAAGAAGATTGATTTCCACTGGCCTCCTGAATGCGTGAGTTCTTAAGGAGCTGTTCATCACGCCTGTCCTGCCGGCAAGGTGGGGTCCTTGGCTAACAAATTATGACCATTGTTATTCTGCCTCCCTTCCCATCCCCCACACCAGAATTTATGCCTTTTCCAGACAAAAACGCTCTCACAGACGGGCGTCCCACGTCTTCGCGGCATCACGTATTGGCAGCATTGATCACGCCAGCCGTGCGACACATGTCAGTGGAAAGCCCCACTGCCCGTGGAGTGACACACTCGGGGCTCCAGGGACCTCTGCCTTCCCCCACTGCACCCCCACTCCTCAGGGGCCATGTGTGTCCTCGGGGTCGGTGGGCGTCTGGGCCCAGCACACGTGGTGGCTCTGTAGACCCTTGGTGCAAGAATGGGTGAGTGTGTGAGTGTGTGACTTGAAATGGAGCCGGGGATGAGAAACTGGGAGCCGCTTGGAGTCAGAGACAGACTGGCGGGGTCTCAGGGCGAGGCCTCTGCTTGCTCAGGCTGGGGTGCCCCTCGGGGGTTCCTCTCTCTGCCCCCTCCGTGGACGCCCTGAAAGGACTCGGGGCCTCTGGAGATGGTGATACCCCTGCCCGGGGTGGGGGCAGCTGCGGCCTTATGGTGGGGAGCTTGGAAAGCAAAGGTGCACAGAACTTTGTGATTTGCTGTCTTTCCCGTTTTATGAAATACTTCTCTAAATGCCTGCATATGACCCTCCTGAGGGATGGAGGGAGAAAAATAGCAATTAAAGTCTTGTCATCCAACTTGTTCAGGCCGTTAAGTTGTTTAATCTTGCATAAAAAATCGGTGAGTGTATTTAACGTGGAGGGAGCACCTGGACACTAGGCAGTAAATGTAAATCAATGCATAACGACACGCTCCTGCCCACTGGGCTCGCAGCTCTGGGCGGGCGTGGGGCCTTCGACCCACGGTGGCCCGGGATGCAGGGACAGAGAACGCTCATGGGCTGTCGCTGGGGCTCCGAAGTTGGGAAGCTGGAATCACGTCTGGGAAAGCCGCTCCCTGGGCCATCGGCTTGGACAAACACGGCTGCATGTCAGGCCAGTGTTGCCATGGCTTTGGGGCCACACCAGGGTGCCAGACAGCCACTGTGGGGCTGGCAGCTCCTGAGATTGGGCCCCGGCTCCAGCGGGAGACGAAGCTAGCTGCGGGCTTGGCGTGCCTGGTCTTCCCAGGGTGGCCATGAGCAGATCCGCAGCGTCCCGTCTTCCAGGTGAGGAAGGAAAGCGGGAAGCAGGGGCCTGTCTGGCGTCCCCAGGATGGGGCAGGCGTTGGCTCCGGTCATCTTCCCCCTCGCCCCCCACCCACCTCCTCTTGCAGCACGGGAGCCAGACCTTGTCCTCACTTATGTCCTTGTTTTATGGTGTCTCAGGAGAAAGATAGCTCAAGCTGCGCAGATTCATTCCCCTCTGCGAGAGGTTCATCTACTTTGACACATGTGGTTTAGTTTCAATTATTTATCATAACGCTGGAGAGTCCCCAGTGAAAGCGCCAAAGTGTTTAACTGCAGCCCCGGCGCGGGTGACAGGTGCAGCGGGCACGTGGGGCCCGGGCAGGGGAGCGGGCTGGGGTGGGCCGGGTCCGGCCACCACGCAACGGTGATGGAGAGGCAGTGCTCCACCACACTCAGAAATGACGTCTTGTTCCAGTGTTGTCTGAGGAGCCCCGGAAACCCGGAGCTGGCCACGGGATGGTAGGAGGGAGCTGGTTCCTGGTTTCTCCTCCTCCGTAGCTGCAGCTTTTAAATCACCTGGGGCCAGAGGGGAACTCAGGGTGGCCGAGCTTCTCGGGTGTGTTGAGGTTCCCCAGCCTTGTAACCCGACTGGCCAGTTGTCCCGTGCACCTGTCCGTCCGTCCGCCCACTCTGCAGCAGGTCTCCCATGGGGTGGCGAGGCCGAGGTACATCAGACCAGGCACTGCCTGGGGAGCCCTCAGCCTGGGAAAGAGACAGGCACTGTTGACGACGACGCGACTGCTACGGGGCCTGTCCTCGGACTCTTTGTGCAAGAGCACGCCAGGCCCCCAGACCAGATGAAGGAGCCACGCGACTGTCCCCGGTTGGCAGCAGAGGGTCCTGCGGCCTGAGGCTGACCAGCTGAGGGGTGGAGGGGCTGAGGGCCTGTGCCCGGCTCTCTGTCCTCCTTGACCTCCATCCTGAGGCCATGCCACCTGCCCCTCCCTGGCTTACGTCTTCAGAGCCACACACAGCCGCTCCCTGGGCCACGTCTGCCGTGAGTGGCCAGCGGGTAGGAGAGGAATTAGCAGGTCTGGTGGGATCACAAGCCAGCGCGTTCTGCCCTACACTGGGTACTTGCTGGGCACTTGCCGCTCTGCTTATAGAACGCAGAAGCCCGGGGGGAGGCAGGCCTGCAGGATCTCCCGCTGCAGCTATGGGCGGGGAAACGAAGATTGCCCAGCGCACACAGCAAGGGAGCCCCCATGGCCATGGGCTCCCTCTGTCCTCGGCATGGCCTGGGGCACAGGAGGACCTTGCTTCTTGGCCCATCAGTGTCCACCCCAGAACAAACCGAGAGGAATGCTTTCCCAGACATTATTTTATATCTCCAGAAAGCAGCCACACCCTGACCAGCAGCCCGAGGTGGCCCCTGCCTCCCCCTCAGCTCCTCGCCTGCGCTCTGATTTACCATCGGAAAGGTTGTCCCTAAATCATTGCCCGGTTCCGGTCTGGGATTCTGCGAGATTCTCTCTGCACCCCAGCCCGCCATTTATTTACACCACTGGAGTGTGAATTCCATGAATAAATTGTATTATCTCGCGGGCTTCGGGATGACAAAAACATGAAAGCCACTCCGATCCTGAAATGCCTGTCTCTCCTCATTAATGCCGGCTGGGGCCAGGGGAGCAGGCCCTCCTGGGAGGTTCATTTAGATTTTAATTAAACTGGCTTTCCCAAACAATTTGCCATAAATTAGCGACAACCAGGCTTGCCGCGTCCAGGCACGAGGCACCCCAGGCTCTGAGGATGTTTCCTGGCTCTCACCTAGGGTCACCTGCATGCGAGGCTGTCCACACTAGGATTGGGCTCGGGCGGCCTCCTGGCCAGCCCTGGCCCCGGGCGTAGACCTGCTGTACTCCACTGGGGGTGGGGGGTGCCGGCAGCCACAACTGAGCAGAGGCCAGCAGACCGCCCCGCGGACCCCAGCATCTCACGCCTGGCCTGACACCCGGCCCCCACCCAACCACCTGTCCCACCTCTCACGCTGCAGGTGGATCCAGGATGGCCAGAAAGGTGTGGACCCCACCCTCCACGCATGCCAGCAGTGGTGCTCCCGAACCCCCATCCAAGGGGTCGCCCCCAGATGCTGGGTCGCCCAGGCACTGCATCCTCAGAGCTGTGGTCGGGCCTGGTGTCCTTAGCCCTGCCTGGATTTGCCTGTGCCATGTTCTGGAAGGCCACGTGGGCCTGGGCTATGAGCCCACCTCTTCGAGGTTTGTGGGAAGGAGGTGCTCTGGTGGGGTTCAGGGCAAACTGGTGTGGCCGTCCATGGTCATGGTCACTGCAGGACTTTGCAGCTTTTTTCCAGATAGCTCTGGATGAGCAGACACCTCACCCTGAGAGGGATGCTCAGGCCAGAGGTCAGATGCCTGTGGGGGTCTCCCCTGGGGTCGGCCCTCTGGGATTCGGGGCACAGAGACCCTGCAGACCCAGCCTCATGCCGGGAGGAGGGGCGAGGGTTGGAGGTGCCTTCCCTCTGTGTGTCCTGGCAGCCGCGTACTGGCCGTGTGGCCTGGGTGAGTTACTTCAGACCCCATCACCCCTCCTCTACAGGGGGATGGAGCACAGCCGCCCCGTGGCAGGAGCACTCGGCACATGGCAGCCAGGGCAAAGCTGCGGCTTCCAGAAACATCTGTGACGCCTTGAGCCTGTGTCTAAGAGTCTCGGGTCCCAGGGGCGGCAGGGTCTGCGGCTGCGTCCGCGGGAGTGAGTCGGGGATGGCAGCCTAGGACCCCCGCCTGAATAAGGCCACGGCGGGCTTCCCACAGGAGGCTCATCCCGTGGCTTGGGAAGAACACAGCCTGCTCCGGGGGACCGCACGGCATCGGGCGCCGTCACACCGCTCTGCTCTCCACGTGGGGTCACCGTCGGGGCCGGCGCGGCTTGGCTCACGAGCTGTCCGGCCTGCTGGGCCCACGGAAGCCTCTGGCTGGCATCCCTCACGGGAAGGCCGGCTGCCTGTGCACTCCACCCTCGGAGGAACCGCTCCAGGGCTCCCGTGCGGATGACGTGGGGAGCGCCGTCCTTAACAAGCACTCTTTGTACCCAGCAGGCTGTTCTTGCACGTTTTGCGGCGGTTGCAGGCGCTGAGGGAAAGGGGTGCGGGCCTGTCAGCGGGCACACGCCTGTCTGTGCTGGGGGGTGGGTGCCGGCATCCGTCCGCCCATAGAGTGACTCCCCGGAACCATCCAGAAGGTTTAAGAGCAGCCAGAGATGACCCAAATGTACAGCAGCTGAACAGCACCGGGGGCTCTGAGGACCGCAGGCCTGTCGGGGAGGCGGGCGCTGGGCCAGCCGAGCACCCAGAGCAGGACCGCCTGTCGCCTGCGGACGGACATGCCTGAGCAGGGCCACCGTCCCAGGCATGTGGCCAGGGCAGGCACACCGGGTCCCACTCCTGGACAGGAGACGGCAGCTTGAAATTCTTAATAATTGTATCCCCTGGTTTGAGTTTTACTAGCGAAGTTCGACGGGACAAGGGAGCAGGTACCAGGGGCTTGGACCCTGGTCTCACGCAGGGTCCCATCCCTCCCTGTCCCTGGGACGGCTCCCCCCAGTGGTGCCCCAGCCCTGCCCACACCTGGCAGCTGAGCCTGTTGGGAGTGGGAGTTCCGTGCCCCACTGTCACCCCTGTTCTGTGTTGAGCCCCAGGCTACTGTGGGAGGGGAGATGGTCACAGTCTAACAGGGAAGGTGAGCAAAGTTTCTCGCGGACACTGATCTGAGAAGCAGGGCTGGGGTCCTCGGATGGAGTGGAAGAACCTGAGCAGGGCAGGGCTCAGGATGGCCTCCGGGAGCAAGTGACATCAAGAATGAGGCCCACAGGCAGAGAACTTTCTAGGCAGCAGAAGTAGCCATGCAAAGTCCCTGGGGTGTTGAGGGGTTCCTGACCAGAGGGTGGGTTCACTGCTAGGTGTGTGGAGGCCGGGGCAAGTGGGACACTGTGCTCCCCAATAAGGACCAGGTGGTCTGGGGTGCACCTTGGGCCACGGGGGATGCTGAGAATGCAGCCTAGAGGGGGGACTTTGGGGTGCCACCTGGGCCTTGGGGGAATTCTGTGGGTGCAACCCAGGCCATGGGGGCTCTGGGGTGCAGCTCAGGCCCTGGGGTCCTCTAGGGGTAAAGCCTGGGCCATGGGAGAACTCTAGGGGTGCAGTCGAGCCATGGGGAGCCCTGGGGGTACAACTTGGGCCAGAGCCAGAAGATCTGAGTAAGGTCCACCTCTGCCCTGATGCTCTGATCCCCTGACCAAGATGACCTTCACCAGACCCTTCCTGCTCCTAGCCTCCATAACGTGGCCACCAGAAGCTTCCGGCCCTGCAGCTGGGTGGTCTGTCTGGGTGAGCAGGCAGGAGCTGCTGTGGGGAGACTGGGGGCCAGGGGGCGTGGGGCCAGGGGGCGTGGCTCCAGAGGCAGGTTGGGGTCTCGGGTGGAGCCCCCCAACCTCACAGCCACCTTGGTTGACCTACAGGACCTGTGACAGCCCACAGCAGGCCTCGCCTGGCTTTCCAGCCCTTGCTGAATGCTGCAGACCCCACTGTGTCCACGTCTTGCCACGGAGTTAATTGAGCTCACATCCCGTGTCCCTCCTGCCTGACGGGACCTCGGGGCCAACACAGCCTCCAGCGTAATTCTCCCCCAGCACTGGCCCCAGCAGGGTGAGCAGGGTGAGGAAGGAGGGCTCTTAGGCCTGTAGGGCCGAGGCTGGGCCAGGCGGCTCTCGCTCTGGGAGGCATTGTTCTGCGGTGGGAAGAGCCTGGGGCTGCCCCACCCACCCAGCCAGCCTCGCCCCTCCTGGCTGGGTCCCCACCTTGGAGGTGGGCACCCTGTGGGAGGGCCAGCACACAGGGCCCAACTCTGCGGAGCCTTGGGCGCCCTCCACGCCCCGTGCTGGCATCCTGAGCAGCCACAGAGGTGCCTGAGCCTGAAGACTTGAGGTTCCGGGGGAGGCCCGTCCAGTCTCGACCGCACTGTCAGGACCAGCCTTCAGCTGGCGCTCTGCTGGGCATCAACGGGAACGTCCGGGCTGGAAGTCTGCTTCTGGGCCCAGTTGTGACCTCAGCCATGCTCCTGTCCCCTGAGCAACTTCTGCCCAGGTACCAACGGGGCACGGCTCCAGCCGCAAGCGTGGTGACTTCGGGGCCATGACAACCCCTAAGAAGCTGTCCATATACAGATGAGGGGTGGGAGACCAAGGCTGGGGCAGAGGCTCTTGACCCCAGCCCCCAGCTGCCCTGAGCCTGAGCACACGGTGTGACCTCAGTCTCTGGGCCGCTGGGCTGATAGCACTTCCAGGGCCAAGTACCCTTCCCAAACTCAGACTCCTCCTTCCCAGGTGTGTGTGGAGAGTCTTCAGAGACCCCCTTTCACAATAACCCCTCCGTGGCCTCCCTGGGAAATCTTCCCACACCCCTCCTCCCACCCTCTGCTCAGCCCTGCTGGGGCTTCTTGGTTGGCCCTCTGGGCCCCTCCCATCCCCTCCAGCTCTGGGGTGTGCCTTCAGGCCCCCAGGTCCTGTGAGCATTGCCCACCTCACACCCCTCGCTCCTGCAGGGGAGGGGACCTGGGACTCAGCTGCCTGTGCTCCTGACAGCAAGGGGGAAGGATAGTCCCTCGGGTCACAGGTGAGCTGGGTCACAGGTGGCTCAGGTCACAGATGGGCCTGGGTTGCAGGAAGCTTCATTCCCATGTGTCAGATGCTCCACAGCCAGGCAGGGGCAGAGGCCGGTCCTACGACCTGCCAGTGCTTCCCCCCGCCAATGCCTGGCCAGGTGAGGAAGGGTCATCCCTGGAAAAAAACAAGCAGATGACCCTGGAGGTTCTTGGAAATACTGGCCTCTGAAATCTTCTGGCAAATTCTGCATCCCAGGTTCCCTCCACTGACTCCAGGAAACGGCGCATAGGCTAAAATGATTAATTAAAGTCACCGACCCACAAGACAAAGCTAATTTAAAAGCTTGCTTATTCCTAGTGGAAAAAATGGGATTAACGTCTAAAGTATTTGCAAATTAGCTGGAAACAACCTGCCAACTAAGTCCTCAGAATCAGCAGCTTAGGAAGTATGTTAGGGCCTTAGGGTCTGAGATTTTTAAGCCCAAAGTGGCTCAGTGTCATCCAGCTGGGGTGGGCCACCCCTCCCACTGGCCAAGGACACAGGGGTCACTGATGTGGTCCAGGCAGTTCAGCCTTGGGGGGTCTGGAGAGGGTGGAGAGGGGTAAGTAGGTCTGGAGAATCACATGGAAGCTTCCAGCATATCACACTATTTAAAGTCTCCCTTTTTCTGTCTCTCCTCCCAAATGTGTATTCCTATTAAACGTGCATCGGAGACAACTCTGCTGGGCTGTGGTCTGTCTTTCTTAGCAAAGCCCAGTGAGTTGTTCATTCCTTCTAAATACGCTTTTTGTTTCCCCCAATGCCAAGGAAACACCTACTAGTGCTGGGCACCCTCCCGGGCCCAGACAGGCTGTGCTTGATGGGGGCAAAAGTGGTGTGCGAGTCCCCTCAGTCACAGGCTCGTGGGGGGAGACCCTGCCCTGGGGAGACCAACACTTTGTTTCCTTGTTTAAATCAGTAACTTAAAGATCTAAATGAAACATCTTTTCTATGAAACAAAAGCCAGAACAGGCTTAAATAAGAAGCCGCCAGACAACACGAGATGAAGAATGGGCTCAAAAAACAGGTGGGAGAACAGAACCCCAAGAGGCGGGCCGGCCGGAGCCAGAGGGAGGGCAGCAGCATGCTCGGAGAGAGCGAGGGAAACAAAGCAGAAAGGGACAGAGTTAAAGGGATTAAAGAAAAAGGACAGGAAAGAAGAGAAATCAGGGAAATAACACACACATCATTGGTGGCTCACAGAAGACCACAGCATGGACATAAAAGGAACAATTTGAGGGGCACCTGGCTGGCTCAGTGGGTTAAGCGTCTGCCTTCAGCTCAGGTCATGATCCCGGGGTCCTGGGATCAAGTCCCACATCAGGCTCCTTGTTCAGCAGGAAGTCTGCTTCTCCCTCTCCCTCTGCCTGCCGGAGGCTCCCCCTGCTTGTGCTTTCCCTCTCGCTCTCTGATAAATAAATAAAATCTTTAAAAAAAAAAAAAAAAAGGGACAATTCGAACAATTCCCAAGAACTAAACCTTGCAAAGGGCACGCGTCCCTCGAGGGAGGCTGGCGCAGGTGATCAGCCCGGGGCCTGTGGGGTGGGGGTGGGACAGCACCACAAACAAGCCACTCGGGCGCAGCGCTAGGCACAGAAGGCGGAGGACCCTCGGCTGGCTGGGGTCCGCTGTCGCCACTCCAGCACTAGGAGAGAGCCACGCCAGGCCCACGCAATCCTCCAGAAAGAAGGATGAGCCAAGAATTCTATCCCAGAATAAGATCTTATAACCACGACTCAAATCTAACCATAAACAAACATTTCTAAAACTATCCATGACTCGAGGGACTCTAGGCCACCTAAGTTCTCCGCAAAGAAATGGACAGACATGGGGTCGTAGTCGGGAGGCGAAGGAGCAGAAGGGCTGAGAGCAGGGGCTGGGGCACGCCGCCGCAGTAGCTCAGCCGACGGGCAGCCGCAAGTGGGGCTCAGACACGGCGCCGCCCACCCTGGACGGGCTCTGCTCTGTCCGACTCCACCAAACCTGGTCGCCTTCCCTTTGACCCTGCTCTGCGCTTACTCCTTCTTTGGCCAATGGGATGAGGCAAAAGTGGTGTGCGAGTCCCGGACTGGGCACTGGGGCGCGGGAGCCCTGGGAGCTGAACCTGGAGTTGGTACGGCTGACCCCCCAGGGCTCCTTCGTGCTCAGGCAAGGCTGGACCGTGCTCCCTGGCCACTGTCCGCCTCACCGTCTCCCTGGGGAGTGGCTTCTTAGGAAACAATTTGCCGCGCATCCTTGGCTCGGGGTCTGCTCTGAAGACCTTGCTCCCAAGTGATGTCTAGGATCCACAAGAACTAGGCTCAGTGTGGCTCTGAATTTCTCTATAAAGGCACCCGTTCGAGCACAAGGCCCATGACGGAATGGGGACCCACCTCCCTGGGTCCTGGGACTCAGGACTGACCGGAGGCTCCCACTAACTCACAGACAGCAGTCTTGCTGGTGAGGACATCACTCTGGCAGGGCCCCCGGAGACCCCTGTGCGGCTGGGGGTCATGAGCACGGCCATGGCCCCTGCCCTGGGAACATGGAGCACAGAGACCAAGCCCACCCCTGCGGTGACCTCCGCCCTAGCAGCTTCTGCCCATCACCGTTTCAACCCCGCCTCCGTCTCCCCGGCAACAGAGGCTCCCACCCCCACGGAAGCCCAACTGGGGGGCCACGGTGTAGGCACATGCCCCACACTGCTTTCCACCCCAGCTGTCAGAGGACCAGGCTCCTTATCTAAAGAATGTGGGGGAAGATAATTAGCCCTAACGACCACAAAGACACAGCGCGTGTGGCTGTAGGAGAAGGGGCTCTGATGGACAATCAGCCTCGATGTCACTCAGGCATGAGCTGAGAGCAAGCCGTTGCAGATCTCCAAGGACTCAGAAACACCACCGGGTCATTCTCTCGAGAGAGGAGTGAAGTGAAGTAGATTTACTAAAAATAGTCTGTTCAGACTCTCGGTTGAACGCCTAGCATCTTCCACCACCCAGCGTGCCAATAGTAATAATAATAGGAAAATGAGGACCCGTCACCCTTAAGGCCCTCTATCACTGGGCATTCACGGGAACCGGATGAGAGGGTGGGCATTGTGTCCCTATTTATTGATGAAAGAGAGGGCTGGGGGACAAGTGGCTTGCCCCGGGTCCAGAGTTCTGAAGCGGTAGAAGCACGATTCACACCCACGGCCGTGGTCACAGCCCACACACATGCCCCCTGCCTGCCCTGGGAAGACTCTGGGGGTCAGGGTGGGAGACAGGGTCATGCTTCTTGTGTCCGTGGTTCTGCACAGGGTGATGGGGACCCAGGAAAACAGTCACAAAGCAGTTGGGGGGCACTTTTGTGGAACAAGAAATGAAGGCCTGGGACCCAGGCCGGGCCACAGAAGGGAAGAGCGGAAGATGAGGGGCCACAGAGGATGCTGGAGAAGGAAGCTGAGGGCCCACGCCCAGGAAGAGCTGACGGATGGGGTGTCAGGAAGTGGAGAGGACTTCAGAAAGTCACAGGCTGCACCAGACCTTGCAGAGGCCCAGGCAGGGAGGACCGAGGGGCGGCCCTGGTTCTGGGGATGAGGAGGTCAGGGATGACCTCTGGGGAGCACTGCAGTGAGAGAGGCAGGCCCAAGTGGGAGGAAGGCACAAGAGGGTGGGCAGACTGGCCACCATGAGTAGAAGATATGGGGCCACAAGGGGCTTTTCCCTTCATGTGTGAAGGGCTCAGGGAGCTTATGAATCGTGGGTGAAAAGCAGAGGAGGAAATTAAAGGTGGCCAGCCAGCGGCTGCTGGTGCAGGGACTTGGCACCGCATGGGCGGGGACCCAGGACACCCACCCAACTGCAACGGGGCAAGGACTCGGGCCATGTTTAAAAACTCAGTCCCGTCACAGGTTATGCACGGGGGTGGGGGGGTCTGCACACGCCCTGGTGTGTGGTTTAAAGCGAATGCATGCCTGCAGGCGTTTACACGGGCAGATGCCACCAAAACAACGCAGGAGTGATGCTAGCGACGTCGAGAATACTTGAGACAAAGACCAACGTGTCTTAATAAGGAGATTATACCCAAGAAGCTGTAACGACCTCGAGCGTTGATAAGTGCAACATCTAACATCAAAATATATAACGGGAAAGGGACTGAGTTGTGTTGGAAACTCCAGCATAGCAGCTTTCGTGTGCACCCGGTCAAGCCCCCAAATAAATAAGAATATGGAGGTTATGGATCATGTAGTTAGTGGAGAAGAATCTATATGTATTCTCTATGTTATATTTACCCCAGAATCATAAACCACAACTTACTTGTCCGTAAGTCAATGGAACACCAAAGACACGTGAATAATCACTGCATCCCATTCACTAGGGAAATGTAAATTTTTAAGAATTGAGATATTGTTCAACTGCCCAATTAGCGAGATTAAGCATATTTTAAATAACAATCGTGGTGAGAAAGGGAAGAAAAATAGCCCCATCTTTGGAGAGCGGTGTAGGCCGCGATACTGATTACAGACATTGGTGTCCCCGTGTGGCCACATGACGTGGTCTAATCAGGGAGAGGTGAGCAGAAGGGACAGGCGTCACCTCCCCGCAGAAGCTCCAAGGGCCAGCATGCTGTCCACAGTGCTGGCCTCTCTGCCACCGTGACCAACGGTGACCCAGGGAGAGGCCCCTGCACCCCCTGGCTCCCACAGCAAATGGAGCATGGAGCTCGACTGAGCCAGCAGAGTGGACATGAAGAACCCTGAGAAGTGAGCCTTCCGGCCGTGGCTGAGATTTGGGGGCCATTTGCTACCATGGCGGAGCCCAGCCCTTCATGACTGATCGAGGGGACAATTTGGTAATAATTCTTACTAAAGTGTTAAATGTTCATGAAGTGTGGCTCAGCAAATCCACTTCTTAGCAATTACCTTTAAAAATACCCAATGCAATTCTCTTTCTGGGCCATCGACTAACATTTCAGGCTGAGAGCAAATGGAAAAGCTGGATGGAACACAAAAGCAATCTGTTTAAAGGTATCAGGGCACTATGGAAACAACGAGAGAGGCTGGAGTCTCAGAGAGGGAATCGGGCCCGAGAGGTGCGATGAGGGTCGGAGCGTGTTTTGCCCGGGCCTTTGCTGTCCCGCCCTGGTTAAAGGCTGGGGGTGGAGGCTCAGTCCAGGCAGAGCAAAAGCGTGGGGGTGGGAATCAGGCAGATTCAGAGTCGTGAGCCTCAACACGCAGCTGGCAAGACATTTGTCGAGTTCTGAAGCTGCCCGGTGTGGAAAGCTAAAATCTGACTTTGAAACCTCCGAAAAACAGAGCAGAATGTCCTGAAGACTACCCACACTTAAAGGATCGAGGCCTGCTGGGCCGGGCCCCTGTGAGCCCACCAGGCCCACATTTGAACTTTCTGAAGGCGCTGCACTCCTGAGACAGGTGAGCCTGCGAATGGTCAAAACCACAGCCCAGCCCTGACTCTGCTCAGGTCCCTGCGCCGGGCGGTCACTCCCCGCTCTCTGCAGAGAAGGGGGGAACATTTTCCGGTGGCCGTCACCCTGTGTACCTTCTACAGATTTCCTTTACCCAAGATGTCCAGCAGCCAATCCACTAACTAACTAACCAAAAAGCTACCAGGCATGCCAAGAAACACATGACTGAAACCCAAGAAGGAAAAACAGGAGGAGAAGCAGAGGTGGCAGGGACGTTGGAATCTGCAGATGAGGACTTTAAAACACTTGTGGTATGTATGTTCAAGAAAATAGAGGAAAAAGAGAGAATTGTATCAAAGAAGTAGAATATAGAAAAAGACTAAATGGAAATTCTAAAACTGGAAAATATAATGTCTGGAATTAGGAAGTCAGTGGATGGATTTAATGGCATTTCAGACAGAGCAGGACTCTGGGTTAAAGAACTGAGTGAAAAGTGAATTTACAGCTGTCCAAAGTGAAGCAGACAGCCAGGGCAAACAGGAAAAACACAGGCACTCACTGAAACACCTGTCCTGTGGGCAGGTGCGGCCCCAGAAGGAGGAACAGTGATGGAGAACTTTCTGAAACTGATGGCAGGCATGCACCTGCAGATGTCGGAAACTCTGCAAGCCCCGAGCAGGATAAATGCCAAGGAAGCCACACCTGGACACATCACAGAGAAACCCCGGAAAAACAAGAGGAAAAGGGCAAACTTTAAAGGTGACCAGGGGAAAATAATGAATTATCTTTACCAAAAAAAAAAAAAAAAAAAGCACAAATGAGATTGAGGGCTGAGTTCCTGCCAGAATGAAAGAAGCTGGAAGGCGGTAGAATGACAGTTTTACAGTGCTGAAATAAAAAAAGAACTGCCAGTCTAGAATTCTACAATCAGTAAAAAGACACTTCAGAAATGAAGATGTTTCAGGCAGGGAAATACGGAGACAATTCATCACCGCCAGTCTTGAACTAAAGAAATTTTAAAATGAGTTCTTCAGATGGGGAGAAAGTAATCTCAGCAGAAACATGGAAATGTCAGATGGAACGAAAGCTGTGGGTGGGAAAGGTAAGTACTTGGGTAAATATAAATAAGCATCTGTGGTGTGTAGCAACAACACTCATGGATTCAGGCACACAAAGTATACTTTAAATTTAAATGCAAAGAAACAATGAAGCAAAAAGCTGCAGACATAAGTGGGTAAGAGAGGGCCCACCCGCTAGCAGAGAACTGTTACCTATTAGTCAAGAATGATCCTGAAATTTCTCACGTTAGCACCCCAAATAGTAACAGAATGTATAACTAGCAAGGTAAGAGAAGGAAAGTGGGACCATACAAAGGTGTCAAGACGGAAACGGGCCTTAAACCACGTGGGCATCTAGAAAACCAGAAGACAGACAACAAACCAACAATCTAGAAATTCTGTTACACAGAATGGGCAAAATATCTCAGGTGAAAGACCAATAGTGTCAGACTGGTTACCAAACAATTAAATCCAATTGTTAGCCACTTAAAGGAAAGACACTCCTTGAATCTAAGAGCATAAAACAGGTTGAAAGAAAAAAAAAGAGAGAGAGAGAAGGTAGAAAGTGTGACCAGTAAGCAGGAGAAAGCTAGAGGGTCCCTAGCACTGTTGGGGTGGGTGTCAAGGCAAGATGCCATGCTGGAGATGAGTACAGACGTCTGCTGAAGGGATCAACATTTGAGGAAGTTATTACAACCCTAGATAAGCATCAATAACATAAAATGTGGGAAACAAAAAGTGACCAAGCTAAAGGAGAAATCCATAATACTCACAGAGGGAGTATTTACCCACCTCTCTTGATGGTGGGTAAGCAGACAAAAGCAAAAAAAAAGAAAAAAAATCAGGAAAGATATGGAAGTTCTGAACAATACAGTTGACGGTCTACTTAACTGACAGGTGGCACAGGTCTACTTAACTGACCACTGCCCTGGACAGCAGCCGCATGCACGTTCTTTTTATTAGCACACGGCACTTGCTGGCATGACCACGAAGGTTGGAAATCACTGAGGAGTGTGTCCTCTGGCCACTGTGGAATTAAGCTGGAAATAAAAACATAAATACAATTGGAAAATCCCCAGCTGCTTGGAAATTAAGCCATAGACCTCTAAACCATAGGTCAGAGAGAAGAAATCACAAAGGAAGAGAAAATGCAGCACGAGCTGCTTGCCAATGGAGACACAGCATATCAAAATAGAATTCAGTTAAAGCAGTGTTCAGAGGGAAATTTATAGCCCAATATATGTATATTCAAAAAGAAGAAGGGCTGAAAACCAATTTTCTTTTTTTAAGAAATTTTTTAAAAAAGATTTTATTTATTTATGTGAAAGAGAGAGAGAGAGAGAACAAGCAAGGAGGAGGGGACAGAGGGAGAGGAGAAGCAGACTCACCGCTGAGCAGGGAGCCCGATGTGGGGCTCGATCCCAGGACCCTGGGATCATGACCTGAGCTGAAGGCAGACACTTAACCGACCGAGCCACCCAGGTGCCCCTGAAAAACAATTTTCTAAGCTTCCATCTTAAGAAACTGAAAAAAGCTAAGCCCAGTGAAAGCAGAAGGAATGAAATGATAAAGACATGATGAGAAACGAGTGAAATAGAAAATATACATCAGAGAAAACCCACCATGCCAAATTTGATTCTTTAAAAAGATGAATAAAATGGATATATCTCTAGCAAAAATGATCAAAGGAGGAAAAAAGAGAGGAAGCATAAATGATAGCAGGAATAAAGTGCATTAACAAAATTAGGAGGGAATATTATGAATAACTTTGTTAACAAATTTGATGATTTAGATTCAATGTGCAGAGTTCCCCTCCAAAACACAACTTATCAGAATTGACAGATGGTATTTGATTTGATCAGAATAGTCTGATATTTATTAACTAAATTGTATCCATTATTAAAATATTTCTCGCCAAGAGAACCCAAATCTCAAATGGTTACATGATGAATTTCCTGAAATATTTAAGGGAGAAATAACACGGACTTTACACCAACTATCCTAAAGGGTAGAAAAGGAAAACATATCCTAAGTCATTTTATGAGGCCAGTATGACCTTGCTATCAAAACTCCACGTGAGAAGAAAGGAAAATAATAGACCGATTTCCTTCATGAACATGGGAAAATATTGACAAATTTAATCCAGTGATATGTAAGGATACTAATGTATTGGTACCATATGGGGTTCATTCTAGGGATGCAAAATCAATTAATACAATTTAAAAGCTAATGTATAAAAAAGAGACTTTGGTTCATCTCAGTTAATATAGGATTTAATAAAATCCAATGATACACATTGATGGAAAAGCTCTCAGTGATTTGAAAGAGATGTGACTGGTCTTCCTTAAACGGTAAGGAGAACACATTGGACACAGAGTAAGCATCAGAAGCAGGAACTGGATGGATGCCCACTGTCGATATTTCTACCCAACATGATATTGTCGTTTATAGGAAATGCATTCAGGCAAGAAAAATAAATGACAATATAGGAAAGAAAGAAATCAAAGTGTCATTATTTGCAAATACCATGACTACTAGTACACAGAAAAGCCAAATCAATCTAACCATAAACTCCTAGAATTAAGAAAGGAATTTAGCAAAATCACCAATTATATTTTTATACACCAGCAACCCAGTTTTGGAGAACAAAAATTTAAAACCCATACTATTTACAATAGATGAAAAATAGCCAACATCTAGATAACACCTTTGCTGCTTTTGTAGCCAAAGATGTTTAAGGCCTCCAACTGAAAATTACAAAATATCTTTGAAAGGAATCAACAAAGACCTAAATAAATGGAAAATAATACTGTGCTCATAGATTGGAAGACTGAATATTGAGGTTTTAATGTCAATTCTCAAAATAATCAATAGTTGGTACAAATTATGCCAAAATCCAAGGGGTATTTCACCAATGGATGAGGATAAAACAATCTTGGAGAACAAAACTGAGGATTTGCTCTCTCAGATAAAATGACCAAGCTACCTTACAGTGATTTTTTTTTTCTGAGGAGGAGACTAGAACTGGGGTGGAGGGCAAGTGTGTTTTAGGTTCAAATATGTTTGCTATTTATTACTAAGATAATGTAATCATGATTACTTGGGTAGGTAAAAACGTTATTTCAAGTGATCAATGGAAGATTTCCTCAAAGCACATTTCCTAGGCAAATAAATAAATAAAATTTCAATATATTCAAAAAGTTAAAATTATACAAATGACATGTTGAAGGATAAAAACTTGAAATTATTAACAAAGTTCTAAATAAAACATTCTTACCAACTGGTAATTAAAAATTATCCCCATATACATTTGAGGGAAAAAAATGGGAAAAAAAAGAAATATTATTTAAATTCTAGACTATCAAAAAAATAATGAAATTGCTAATGACTAATGGGTTTCTACAAAGCTGTCCTCAAAGATAGTCACATCCATAAATGCTTTCGTTATCCAACAAGAAAAAAAAAGATCAAAACTTTGAAGTCAATGAGTTTTTTTAAAAAGCCGTTCCAAAGAAGATTAAAATAGTGAAGATAATAGCAGAAAATATTAAATTAAAAAAGAAAAAAGTAAGACTTGATAAGTAGATTAAGACCTACGAGATAAGTAAATTAAAGAGCTAAGTCTTTGAAGAATCCAACACAACAGACCAAACTTTGTCTAATCTAGTTGTTACAAAGGGAGGGAGGAGGGATGAAAAATATCAATTAAACAAAATTTTAAATCATGTAAGAAATAAAACAAATATGCAGAAAATTTTAAAAATCAACAAGGAATTACTTGCACTGTTTTATGCTAATAAATCTGAATGAAACAGATAAATGATCAAAGTTGACATTAAAAAAACTAAACAATATGAGTAAGTCACTATCCCTTAGAAAAAAAGTGTTGAAAATAAAAAAGAATTTCCTCCAGACTTGGGCACGCTTATTGAAGAGATACTGTAAACTTTTAAGGCATGATAAATTCCAAAATTATGTACTCAGTTTTAGATATTTATAGATTTGGAAAACTTGCTAAGTAATTTTGGCAAATTTATAACTCACCATGTGTTCTTCAAACTATATTAAATAGGCGTAATATAAGAAAGAAGATTCCATGATCTCATGAGGGTTAAAAAAAAAGGTCAGGTTCAATAAAGTCAACAAACTCTTTAATGAAGAACCTCTTAAAGTCTTTAACATGCAAAAAATAAATTTTAAGAAAGGCAGGAATACAATCTGTAACATGTCCCAATCTTATTTGTCAACCAAAGAACCATTTCAATCTGGAGGCATCTCCTGGGAATGGTGTTCTGTGGAATATCCTTCAGGAAAGTCTACTGTCAAATATAAAAACTCAGGCAAAATAAAAAATGAAATACTAACCAACAAAATTCAGCTGTATGTTCAATCAACAATCTCTGAAGGTTTGATATAGGAAGGGAAGAATGAATTAATATAATACAAATATTTAACAATATACAGTACATTAATAGGCTTCTAAATATTATCTGCATAAATGTTGGAATATCATACAGGAAATTTTAAAATGTATTCTTAATGAAAACACTTAGTAAATTGTAAAGGCTTTTAAATGCATAAAAGCATAAAATGCCCATGCAACTGCTTGATAATTCTATGTATTGAAAATATAATAAACAAGACTAAAAATCAAACAACAAATTTTGAAAATAGTTGCAACAAATGTAATAAACAAAAAAAGTTTAAAAAAATCCTCCACAAAGGGGCACCTGGGTGGCTCAGTCAGTTAAGTGTCCAACTCTTGGTTTTGGCTCAGGTCATGATCTCAGGGTCATGAGATGGAGCCCCATGTCAGGTTCCATGCTCAGCTTGGAGTCTGCTTGTCCCTCTCCCTCTGCTCCTTCTTTCTCTCTCCCATAAACAAACAAACAGATAAATAAATAAATCTTTTTTTAAAAGTTCTCCACAAAGGCGCTATCATATCAAACAAAATTGACAAAAGACAACCCATACATGAAGGATTACAAATGACAAAAAATTATTTTAAAAGTGTCCAACCATACCATAACCAAAGAAATACATTACCAGTTTTATCTGTAAGCTGGAATAACACATGCATTGAAAATCACCAGAAGGAACTTGTCTCAGACTAATCCTCTTACAAATAACAAATATAAACGTAGACAAAGTATAAAAAAACAATTATTTGAGGGTACCAGAGGATAGCCAAAAGCAAACAGAAAGTGCAGAGGATTGGCTTTTGAGAAGAGAGCTGCACTGGTACAGATTCATGTTTATACAACCTTTCGCTTTAGAGAAATCCCCAACCCTCATGGTTCAGGGCAGCTAAAACTGAAGCCGAAAGCTGTAAGTGTTCCAGTCTGAGGGGTTAGAGAACAGAGTTTGCGAGTGCCAGAGAAGTTAGAAATAGAGGTGGAATCCTGGAGAGGAGAGCCACAGAGAGAGAAGCCTCCAAATGTGCATACGAATGTGGTCACATTGGTGGACAGCTGCACTGCACGGGCTCAGAGGAAGCACCAAGAAGGCCCGCACAAAGCTCAAGCTGAAAGGCTGAGATAACCAAGCAGATATGACAGCTGATATCCAGGGCAGGAGAGGCAGAATTTGGAGTTTTTGTCTAGCAAAACAGATTGTTCCCAAGAACAAATATCAACATGTTTCAGAAGATAACAAGATCCAGATATTCTACAATATACCATACACAGTGTCCTACATGAAATAGAAATTACTTGAATTGTGAGGAGAATGAACAGTCAATAGAAATCGGCCTGAAGATGACCCAAATGTTGGAAATAGGAGAAATAAATTTTATAATAATAGCTATTATAAATATGGTCAAGGACTTAAAAGGAAATATAAACATAATTATTAAACAGATAAGGAATCTTGGCAAGAAAGTGGAAAATACATAAAAGAATCAAATGACTGGGGCGCCTGGGTGGCTCAGTCATTAAGCGTCTGCCTTCGGCTCAGGTCATGATCCCAGGGTCCTGGGATCAAGCCCCGCATCGGGCTCCCTGCTCAGCCAGGAGCCTGCTTCTCCCTCTTCCACTCCCCCTGCTTGTGTTCCCTCTCTAGCTGTCTCTCTCTCTGCGTCAAATAAATAAATCTTAAAAAAAAAAAAAAAAAAAGAATCAAATGAAAATTCTAAAACTGAAAAATACAGTAGCTGAAATGAAAAATTCACTGGAAGGCATAACAGTGGAAGGGAAAAGGTAAGCAAGGACTGTGGGCTTGAAGATAAGTCAGTAAAAACTATCCAATCTGGGGGTGCCTGGGTGGCTCAGTTGGTTAAGCGTCTGCCTTCAGCTCAGGTCATGATCAGAGGGTCCTGGGATCCAGCCCTGCATCGGACTCCCTACTTGGCGGGAGCCTCTCCCCTCTGCCTCTCCACTTGGCTTGTGCTCTCTCTCTCTCAAATAAATGAATAAAATCTTAAAAAAAAAATCCAATCTGAAGAATGAAGAAGAAAGCAATTTTTAAAAATGAATAGCACCTCAATGTCATGTGGGGTAATATAAAAATCTAACACAAGCATAATTGGAGTCCAGGAGTATAGAAAAGAGGGAATGGGGCAAAAAAAAAAAAAAAAAAATTAATGACAAAAATTGCCCAAATGAATTAAAAATATCAACTTACAGAATCAAAACCTTGGAAAATTTCAAGCAAGAAGAATACAAAGAAAGCCACCATGGGGAAATTAGAGTCAAATTGCTAAAAACCAAAAGTGAAGGGTGATACTTGAAAGCAGCCTGAGAAAAATGACAGATTACATACAGAACAGTGCTGTTAATTATGGTGCTGACTTCTCATCACCAACACTGGAGACCAGATGACAATGGATCAACATCTTTAAGCGTTGAAAGAAAAACAGAAAGCAAAATCCAGAATTCTGTAAGAGAACTTATCCATCAAAAATGAAAGAAAATATATTTTCAGATAATGGAGCTGAGAGAATTTGTCCCTAGTAGATCTGCACTATACCAAGTGCTGAAGGAAATTCTTATCGCAGATGGAAAAATAACACCAAAGGGGACCTCATGTGTGCAGTGAGGGATTAGAAGAAACAAAAATGGCAGGATTATAGGTAAATACAAAATACTGTCTTCCCATCTCTCAATTTCAGTAAACTTTATTTTTTTAAAAGATTTTATTTTTAAGTAATCTCTATACCCAACATGGGGCTCAAACTTACAACCCTGAGATCAAGAGTTGCATGTTCCACTGACTGAGCCAGCCAGGTGCCCCTCAATCTCTGTAAATTTTCAAGCAAAAATTGCACTGTCAGGTTAACAACATATGCAGATACAAGGTATTTGATGATAATCATAATCACACAAATAGCAGGGGGGTGGGAATGACACAAATGTACCATAGTAACTCGAAGTCGACTGGCAAATTGAGGATGTATACTAAAATCCCTAGAGCAAACATTCAATATAATACAAAGAGGTCTAGCTAAAAAATCAAAAATAAAAGCCATACACAATGAAGTAAATTAAATGGACATAAAAGAAAATTCAAGGGCGCCTGGGTGGCTCAGTCGTTAAGCGTCTGCCTTCGGCTCAGGTCATGATCCCGGAGTCCTGGGATCGAGCCCCACATCGGGCTCCATGCTCCGCAGGAAGCCTGCTTCTCCCTCTCTCACTCCCACTGCTTGTGTTCCCTCTCTCGCTGTGTCTGTCTCTGTCAAATAAATAAATAAAATCTTTAAAAAAAAAAAAAAGAAAATTCAATTAACTCCAAAGAAGGAGGAACACAGAACATAAAAGAAATAAGACAAATAGAAAATGAACAAAATGGCAAACTAAGTCCAACTACATGAACAATGACATCTGGGGTAAATGGATGAAACATTCTGACTAAAAGGCAGAGATTGTCAGACAGGATAAAATGAAGACCCAAATACATGCTGAGTGCAAGAAACCTGACGTGGATTGTGTAAGACTGATGAATCACAGACTTGTACCTCTGAAACAAATAATACATTATATGTTAAAAAAAAAAAAAAAAGAAGATAGTAGGAAGGGAAAAGTGAAGGGGGGGGAATCAGAGAGGGAGACAAACCATGAGAGACTATGGACTCTGAGAAACAAACTGAAGGTTCTAGAGGGGAAGGGGGTGGGGGGATGGGTTAGCCTGGTGATGGGTATTAAAGAGGGCACGTTCTGCATGGAGCACTGGGTGTGATACACAAACAATGAATCATGGAACACTACATCAAAAACTAATGATGGGGATTAACATAACATAAAAAAAAAAAAAAAAGAATATGGGATGAAGTGGAATTCAAGACCAGACTACTAGGAGAATAAAGAAGGACACTTTATGATGATAAAGGGTCTGCTCATCAAGAAGACATCACAGCCAAAATGTGTATGCACCCAACAAGAGCTTTGAGATACATGGGGTGAATACCAACAAAACTAACATGAGAAATGGACACCCCCACAACAGGTTTTAACCCTTCCTTCTAAGAAACTGGCAGAAGTAGTCAAGAAAATTGGGAAGCATGTGGAGGACCCACACAATGCTTCCAACCTCCTTGATCTATCTGAAAATTTGCGAACACTCCCGCCAACAATTTCAGAAGATACAGTGTCTTCAAGTGTGTCTAGGACATTCATTAGGACAAACCACGTGAAGGGACATATAATAAGATAGCTCTCAACAAATTTTCAAAAGATTGCAAGCATATGATCTGGTTTCTGATTGTAAGGATACAATTTAATAAAATTAAATTAGAAGTAAGTAATAATAGTATTACATCTAGAGAGGCCCCCAAATACATGGAAATTAAGTAACATGCTTTAAAAGTAATCCATTGGTCGAAAAGAAATCACGAGAGGAATTGGAAAGTGTCTCAATCAGAATAGTAACAAAAACACGAATGGGTTTTGTGGGATCCAGACAAAGCAATGCATAGGGGGACATTGAAAGTTTTAAATCCTTAAATTAGAAAAGAGGATGAGGTTAAAATCAATGAAGTCAGTCTGGAGTCGGCAGACTGTGTCCTGTGGGCCAACCACACATTTTAAAAATAAAGCTTTATTGGAACACAGCCATGCTCATACATTTATGCATTACCCATGCTGCTTTCACACTCCGGAGACAGAGCTGAGCTGTTGCAACAGACGATATGGTCCACAAAGCCTAAAATATTTACTATTTGGCCATGTGATAGAAAAAGAAATAAATATTTTGTGTTTGTCGTGGCTCCTGGCCTACAACTGCTAAAGCCCGTGTGATCCTCAGAGGGATAAGTGTGTCTTTTGTATGCTAATGAGGTGACTGGAAGCTGGGGGCCCTAGGAAGCTTCAGGATGGGGGCTGGTCGACAGAAAGATCAAAACACCAGGAGAGGTTTGGGATTTTAAGCCCCACCCCTAACCTGCAGGGAGGAGAGACGGGCAGGAGCTTACGTTCAACCACCAGTGGCCAACGATTTAATCAATTGTGCCTACTTAATGGATCCTCCATAAAAAATCCCTAAACAAGGAGGTCAGAGACCTTAACACATCCATATGCTAGGAGGATGGCACTCCCCAAATCCGCGGGTCCAGAAACCCCTGCACCCTATGGACCTCTTCATCTGGCTGCTCATTTTTCTTCTTTTATAATAAATAGGTAGATGTGAATGAAGCACCTTCTTAAATTCTGTGAGCTGTTCTAGTGAATTATTGAGCCTGAGTCGGGGTTCCTGGGAACCCCTGCCTCGTAGACCGGGGGTCAAAAGTACAGGTGACTGCTGGGTGGTCTAGTGGGACCCAGTCCCTAAGCTGTGGGATCTGACCCTGGCACGAGATAGACAGTGTCAGAATTCAATTGAATTGTGGGACACTGCATATTTGGTGTTAGGAGGAAAAAACCTCCTCCTTTACAGAAAAAAAATTGCCAATAAATTCCCACCTTCGGAAGCTGGCAAAATCAGAGCAACTTAAGCCCAGAGAAGGAAGGAAATAATAAAGATACAAGCATAAGTAAATGAAATTAAAAAAATAGAAATGATAAACAAAGCCAAAAATTGGCTCTTTGAAAAGGTTAATAAAATAAACTCCTCCCTACTCCAGTAATCAAAGAAAAAAAGAGAAAAGCAAATGATTAAGATCAGGAATTAAGAAGGGAACATCACCAAGGATACAGCAGATAACGAGATGTCACGAACAACTTAATGCAACAATGTAGTGAAACAGACATATTTTTTGGAAAACGTATCAAAACTGACGTAAGATAAGATAAAATCTGAATAGCTCTATATGTATTTTAATTCTTGAATTCATCCTCAAAAACCTTCCCACAAAGAAAACTCTGGGCTCATATGTTTTCTCAGGTAAATTCTATGAAACGTTTTTTAAAAATTAACACCAATTTTGCATAAGCTCTTTCAGAAATTAGAAGAGGAGGGAACACTTCCAAATTCATTAATGAGGCCAACATTATCCTGATACCAAAATCTGACAAAGGCATTACAAAAGAAAAGACCAATATTCTTTATGAACATAGATGCATGTCTTTAATTAAGTAATAGCAAAATGAATATAAGCAATTATATATTAACAAATTATATTAATTATATATTAGCAAATGAATAGTAAAATATAAAAAAAAAGAGATTACATTGTGATCAAGTGGGATTTATTTCAGGAATGAAAGGTTGGTTTATATTTAAAAACCCATCCAATGTAATTCACTTTGCTCACTCCAAAGAAGGAACAACTCTATGATCATCTCAATAAGAATGGATAAAGCATTTAACAAAATTCAACACCTATTCAGGATAAAATGAAAAACTCTGGACAGACTGCAAATAGGAAAAATTTCTTCAGGCTGATAAAGAACACTTACTAAAAACCTAGAGATAACAAACGTCATTCTTAATAGTGAAATATTGGACACTTTCTCCCTGAAGCTGGAAACACTATTATTCATTATTGTACTAGAGGTCCTAGCAGGGCAATAAAACCAGGAAAATAAATAAAAGGCATACAGTTTGGAAATAAAGAAATACAATGTTATTTAATCACAGGTAATTCTTTATGTAGAAAATTGTAAAAAATCTGAGAAACAATAACTAGGACTAATAGGTGAATTTTGTAAGATACAGAATTCAATATCAAGACACCAAGATTAGTTTATGACCATAGATTTTTCAACTTACAATAATAGGACAATGACATTAGAATAACAGTTCCATTTATAACAGGAGGTTTAAATTTAAAATCAGGAGGTTAGCAGTTTACTGAAAGCCAAACAAGACCTCTATACTGTAAACTGAAATGTAATACTACTTGTTTTAATTAAAAAAAAAAATCTTTAGAGAACTTAAAGAAAACCTGAACAAATGGGAAGATGTAACATGACACAGATTGGAGGTTTGGTATTATGAAGAGGTTAATTCTCCCCAAACTGGACCACAGATATAATGCCATGCCAGTCAATATCCCAGAAGCATTTTTGTGGAAACTGTCAAGTTAATCTTAAAACTTACGTGGAACTGCAAAGGACCAAGAGTAGGAGGAGAGCAATTCTGAAAGAGAAGAATGAAGCTGGAGGAATAGCACCATCTGATTTCAGACTCACTCTAAGCCTGCAGTAATGGAGACGGTGATGTGTTTTTTGGTGTAGGTGTAGACGAATCGTTCAATGGAACCAAAGAGAGAGTCCTGAAACAGACCCGGATCTACATGATCAGTTGAATTTTGAATGACATATCCCAGCAATTCAATGTGGAAAGGAGGGTATTGTCAACAAATAACGTTGAACCAAGTGGAGGAATATATGGGAAGAAATGAGTCTCCATCACTAGGTCGCACCACATACAGAGATTATTTCGGGATGGGTTATATATGTAACCCTGAGAGCTAAAGGTGTAGAGCTTCCAGGAAAAACAAAAACAAAACAAAAACATGAGAATGATTTGATGACCTTGGAGAGGCAAAGCTTTCTCAAACAGAAAACAAAAAAACAACAACCCTAAAAGAAAAAAAAGTAGCTAAATTTGACTTCAGCAAAAACAAAAACTTCTGGTCTTCAAAAGACATAATTAAGGAACTAAAAAAGACAAGGGTCGTGCTTGGGGAAAATGCTTGCAGTTCACGAGTCGGCCAAAGGACTTCTATCCAGAACATATAAGAAAGCCCTGCAAATCACTAATAAAAAGACAAAGAATAAAAAAAAAAAATAGGCAAAATACTTTAACAAACACTTCAGCAAACACAAAATACAAAGGGCCAATAACAACAGGAAAGAAAGGTGCTCAACACCGTCCGTCATCAGGAGGTTCGAGTGGTGGCCCCGAGGACACGAGGTAACACTCACATGCCCCAGGCTCACTAACCATGAAAAGACCGAGTGTTGCTGAGGACGGAGCCACCAGGACTCTATGCACCACTGGTGGGAGGGGAAATGGAAACCATTCTGGAAAACAGCCTGGCCGTCTCTTATAAAGTGAAGCATGGACCTTCCCTCTGACTCAGCTAGTCCACTCCCTGGGATGTCCCCATAGCCAAGAAAAATGAAAACACATGTCCCCAGAGACTGGATAAGGATGCTGACAGCAGCCTTATTCATAGCAGCCAAATCCTGGAAACGGCCCAGGTGTCCACCACCAGGAGAACGGATAAACTAGCAGTGATATATGCTCCCAGGGGAACTGCGCTCAGCAACAGAAGCGGGTCCGCTGGGACACATGCCACAACAGGGATGTGTCTCATGATCCTCCTGTGGGCACACAGAGCAGCCAGAAACAGAAGTGCGTGCCGTATCCTTCCATTCACATCGAGGTCACAAAACTAACCCACGGTGGTAGGGAATTCTAGAACAGTGGTTGCCGAAGGGTTGGGGGCTTACTGGAGGGGGCACGAGAGGATGTGTTGGGGTGTTGGAAGTGTTTAACATCTTAATTAGGGTGATGACTACGTGGGTATATATGTTCGACAAAACTCATCAAATTTTGCCTTTAAAATCTATGCATTGCACTGGGTATAAATCCTCCTCTTTCCTCTCCTGATTCATTTCCCCTTCTTCCTTTTCTTCCTTTCCTTCTTCCTCCTCTTCCTTCCACCTCTCTCTCTTATACACCCTGAAAACAAATATTGAACTCCAGTCACTAGGGCTCCCCCCTCATTTCATGTCTGAAACTATTTTCTGTATACTAGGCTCAAGAAAAAGAATAAATGTCCTGGGGACCACGTGAGCCGAGTTTCTCCCTCTGGAGAGCAAGCTACAGCTAAGAAAAGTCACAAAACAGGGGCGCCTGGGTGGCTCAGTTGGTTAAGCAACTGCCTTCGGCTCAGGTCATGATCCTGGAGTCCCGGGATCGAGTCCCGCATTAGGCTCCCTGTTCAGCAGGGAGTCTGCTTCTCCCTCTGATCCTCCCCCATCTCATGCTCTCTGTCTCCCATTCTCTCTCACAGATAAATAAATAAAATCTTTTAAAAAAAAAAAAAAGAAAAGTCACAGAACAAAGATGGACCCCTGCCACATTGCACTGGAACGTGGTTATCAGCTATGACCTCTCGATAAGGTATTCGCATGCAGGCTGGTCCTTCTACACACGGTATGTGGAAAAGCACGTTAACCAGTCCTGCTGGCAGAGAGCGCCCAGGAGCAAGGACTCCCCAGCGTGCTGAGCACACTTAGGGCCCAGATCTTGTCTTCTGAATACCTTCTCCACTAAAGAAACCGGGGCTTCTCATATGGCTCCTCATATGGCTATTTCCAGGGAACGTGAAAATTAGCCTGAAACACCTTTGGTGCCAGAAGGCCAGAATGTGCTCGAAGAATGAGGGACGTGTCATGAAGGACCCTGGCGGTGACCTCCTGGGGCTCCCACAGGCCAAATCTGGGACGATGCGAGCACCCAAACAAGAGTGGTAGCAACGGTTCGGCACTGCACAAACTAAGAATGTGTGAATCCATACAAACAGAAATAAAGAATGAACAGACGAATTCCTTACACTAGCATGCCAACGAGTAAGTGCAGAAATAATTACAGAATGTCATACAAACAAACAAACAAAAAAGCAGAAAGAAATGCATCAGATTTGGTCTGAGTGATGGGTTACAAGGGATTTGAATTTTCCCCTTGAGTCTCATCCAGAATTTCCAAATTTTCTTCAATAACAGGTAATCTAATCAGACAAAATGAATGCTAGCAAAATGAAAATGAAAAGTAAATACGAATCAGTCACGTTGGGAGGAGAAATCCTCCTGTGACATCGGCTCAGCCACCAGCCTGTGGGCCATGTGGTCTGAGGGGAGGGCACCCTGAGGCCCAGTACTGTCTGCGACAGGGGCCTGCTGAAGACAAAGGCTCCCAGGCCCACATCTCACTTCTGCTCACCAGTCAGCCTATCGCCTCCCTGACCCTCAGACTCGTCTTCTGTGAAACGGAGATGAGCTTCACACCTACTTCCTGGATTTCCGTGGAGATGAGATGAGACGGTGAATGTAGAAGCCCCTCTGTCACGGACCCCAAAGGCTCCCGCATCTCTCAGGGCAATGGAGCCCCTGGGAGACCTTTAAAACACCAGTTCCCAGGCGATGCTCAGAGAGGATCACTCAGGAGGCTGGGTAGGGTTGCGGGAGGGGAAGCTTGAAGGCACCACTTCTGACCCCCCCCCCAGAAAGGCCAGAGCTCAGCACACCCTGACCAGGAGCCCAGCAGCCTGCCTACCCCCTGCACGCTGCCCCCACCACTGCTCCTGGCCTGCGCATGCCCTTCCAGGCCCGCAGACCTTTCTGCTGCATTAGGGTCCAAGCTGCTCACTTCCTCCCCTGGGCTGGGCTTTCCCTCCTCCTTCCGTTGACCTTGGCTGTAGAGCTCAGAATTTGGACCCCGAATCCCTGAACCAAGGACTTGTGGATCTGCATCCAGAGCAAGGGGAAGGGCGGGTGAGCAGGGAGCGAGTTGAGACTCTGTTTTTAACTTCCTAAAGAGATTTCTGAGTTATAGAGAGACACGGGTCATGACAGCCAGGCTGCACCTCTCCACACCCAGCCTGGGGGCCTCAGGTCATAGGCAGAAGTAGTGGGCATGGTGTGCAGGTTGTGCACTGAGCAACCCTGGGAGGGTCTGCCCGGAGGTTCTATTGAGCAGCCCGTGGGCTGACCGTGATGCCTGGCCTTGGCACAGCGACCTGAGCCACAGCACCCGGAGGGTGGCAGTGAGGACGGCAGCCCTACATCAGGAAAGTGTATGCCAGGACGAGGGTGTGGAAATTCTTCCATGGCACTTCCACGGTGAGAGCATCTGCTCCCTCGTGCCTCTGGGCCTTGGCTAAAATGGGTAAGGCCATCTGGGGGAGAATCAGAGACTCTCGCGCTGGACACCCCTCGCCCAGGGTCAGCCTGGCTGGAGGTGGTCAGGCAGCAGTGACTGAGGTGGGGTCTGCGGTTGAGGGTCCCCTGAAAGCTCAGACTCCACTCCCACCCCAGGGCTCCCGACAGACATCTGGATGGACCACGTGGGGAAACTGCTTTCTGGGGGGGAAGCTCAGTGGCAGAGTGGCAGGTAGATGTTATTCGTAGCGCCCACAGGATTGGGGACGTGGGGCCCAGAACCAAAACACAGCTGGGTGGGCTTGGGGTGTCGGGGGAAGGCTTGGACTTCGGCCAGCCCTGCTGCCTCCACGTCCCCAGCCCCCGTCTGTGCCCCCAGGCCCCCGGGCACCCGTGCAGTCAGCACCCTCCTGCTGGCCCAGAGCAGCGGCGGGCCCCTGAGGCAGCCCTGGGGCCCCGGGAGTTTGGGGCGCACAGCAGTATGACCCGTTTCTGTGCACCCGGGGGCATCAGCGAGCATCGCCAGGGTCCCCAGCTTGGAAAGAGGGAGTGGGGGGGGGTGGCCGTGCACCTGTCGGAAGAGGAGCCCCAGGCTCTCCCACAGCTGAGCTCTGGTGTGTCTGAGCTCCCCTCCCCCATGACTCTGTGTCCCCGTCTCTAAAATGCCCAGAGAGGCCCAGGAGGCCTGCAGCCCTCGGCCACCACAGAGTGCAGTGCAACCTGGTCCCAGAGGCCATCCTGCCCCCCCGTAGGCTCCCCCCAGCCCACCAGCTCCTGCTCACGGGGAGGCCACTCAGCTACCCTCCCCGCTGTCTCGGTGAAGGTCCCACCGACTGACCCCCTCACAGTCAGCTAGGCTCAGGGGCCCAGGAGCCGCCCAGCCAGCAGGGCCACGCGGGCTCCAGCTCACTCCCTGCTGTCCCCCAGCCCGCGGCTCCTGAGCATAGTCACTGCCAGGGGAAGACAGCGTCTCCCCCCTCACACTCCCGCCAGACGGGGCCATTTGGGGGAGCCACATACCTCTGACCTCCGGCCGCTGTCCTGATTTGGAGACATTTTATTCCGCTCAAGAAAACTCATTTGTTAGAAGTGTGAGTGAGCGGGTCCCACTGCTCGGTCCGCTCCCCAGTCCTGCCCTTCCCTGCGGCCTTCCCCCGCCGCCCGGAGCCTGCCCTGCCCGCACTGGGGCAGCAAGAGCCTCTGGTCTCGGATGGGCCGCCACGTCTCCGGGCCCCGCGGCCCCCAAATGAAAAGATTGATTAGCACAGGGAGCCCCGAACGCGGCTGCCAGGGGCGCTCTGGTCCCGCACAGCGAGGGAGACCGTTTCATTGCCATTTTGTGGGGCCCTTTGAAGTGGGACAGTTCTCCAGGAGGGAGTTATACTCAGGGAGGAGTCTAGAAATCTCTAGCTCTTTCAGGCAATAACACGCCAGCGCCGTCTTACGCTCGTCAGAGCCCAGTACGGTCACCTAATCGCTAACAGCAGGCGAGGCTGGGGAGCGAGCGCGTGTGACCGACGAGCGCGTGTGACCGACGAAGCAGAAGGCGTGTGTCTGATGTCCGCCCGAGACAGAGGCCAGGAGGGCCCGGAAGCCTCGTCCTCCGACACTGGCTCAAGGACCGTGCCAGGGACTCCACCAAGTTTTATCGAGGGAGCGAGCGAGCCGGCGCAGCTGGGCCGCAGCAAGTACCAGCCTGGGGGGCGCCCCGGCCGTCTTCCTGGCTCCGAAGTTCTGGTCACGGCTCCGAGCAGACGGGCTCCTGGGGGACAAAGGCGCTGGGGCCGCTGGGGCAGCGCAGGGCCAGGCTGCGGGCGGCGGGGGGCTGAGCTGACCATCTGCCTGCTGTCCAGACTTGCGTCCCCCCGACCTGACCCAGCGCCCACCCCCCTCGGAAAGCGACCTGAGGAGCCGAGCCCAGCACCTGCGCCGCTCCCCGGGGGACACGGCGCTCGCAGCACTCGTCCCCGTCCGGCTCTGGCCCAGCGCCACGGTTACGAGGCGGGGGGAGCGGCTCTGAATGGGCCAACTCTGCTGCCCCCCCCCCCCCGGCTGTCCTGCCCCCCCCAGCACAGATGCCCCGCACCCTTCCCTGCTGGCTGTGCCCCCCCCACGCCGGGTCCCCTGGGGAGACGCTGCCTGGGACCCTGGGCCCTCGCGGGGAGTCCGCAGGGGGGCTGCCTCGCCACGTGATACCACGGCCACCACCGGCGGGTGAGGAAACGGACCTGCCCTGGGAAGGGGCCCTCTTCCGCCGTGGGCCTCCCGCCATGGCCGGGAGCCGACAGGATGGTCCAGACTTTAATATCCTTCGAAATGATGGTAACGGGATCCATCTATGAGCTCCTAAGGGAAGGCAGCTCTCCATGGAGGGCAGGGTCTGGGCATTCCACAGGGCAGATCCAGATGGGGTCAGAGATGGCAAAGCCTCCTCCTCCTCCCCCTTCTTCCCCTTCTCCCCCCTCCTCTCCCCTCCTCCTCCCCCTTTCTTCCCCCTCCCCCTCCTCCCATCATCCCCTCCTCCTCCTCCTTCTCTTCTCTGTCCTCCCCTCATCCTTCCCCCTCCTCTGGTCCTCCTCCGTGTCCCCCCTCTTCCCCCTCCCCATCCTCCCATCATCCCCTCATCCTTCCTTCCTCCCTTCCTCCCCCTCCTCTACCTTCCCCCTCTCTTCCCTCTCCTCCCCTTCTCCCTCCTCCCTCCTCCCCCCCCAACTTCTTAGGCTTCAGGCAAGGGCAGGGCCTCCATGTGTCCACACAGCGGTTCCACCTGTCCTTGTCCTTCCCCTGGACTGCTGACCCCGGCCCCCACCCCAGTCCCCGCTGGCCCTCACCCTCTGGGTCACTGCCCACCTCTCCCAGTGGTTCCCAGACCCCAGCCCCAGGCACGCTCCAGCTGCAGTCCAGCGGCGCCACCTCCCCGGTCACCCCTGCCCTGTTGGCCTTCTCCCCGAGCACTGCTGGTTCTGTCACCCTGAAGCCCAAAGACAGGCTCTGACTGGCCCCTCACGCTCCACATAGCAGAGGGGTGCACAGCCTGGATCCTGTTCCCTGACCAACCGCCCTGGGTGCCAGGGATCAGAGCAGGAGTCTGGGGGTTGGGGGAAGACACTCGGGGGGCCGGGGGCAGCTGGAGGAGGAGGGCTGGGAAGGGCACGGTGGTGCGGGCAGGGAGTTGGTAGGTGGGTCAAGAATCCCTCTGTGAGGATCCGGAGCATCTGGGAGCTGAGGGGGAGCTGAGGGCATCTGAGGCCATGGGCAGCAGGGCGGGGGGGGGGGGGGGGGAGACTGGCAGCTGGAGTCCAGTCCCTGAGCTGAGCCTGGAGACGTGGCCAGGCCAGATGAGGCTGGGCCCACGTGTGGGGGGCAGGCAGCTGGCCAGTGGTCCCACTTGGCTTCCACGAGCCACAGCCTCTTCCCCTCCCCAGGAAGGAGCGTGCAGGAGGGCTCAGCTCGGGAGCGGCGCCAGAAAGAGCTGTTTGAGATTTAAGAGGGGAAGGTGGGGAAGAAAGAGCCTGTGGGTCTGGGGGCGGGCTGGGTGTCTCCACCAGCGGTGGTGGGAGGAGGAGGTCTGGGGGCCCCCACAGCCAGGGTGCCACTCCTCACTCATGAGAAGCCCGGCTCTCCTATTCTTCCTCACAGGATCGTGGCCCCGGGGGCGGGGGGGGGAGTCTCTCCACGCGGCAGGGGCGGCACCCGGCCGGCTCTGGGGTGGCTCTGGGGCAGCTCTGGGAGGACCTCGGCTCAGCCCTGGCAGGCCCGTCCCCGCCGGCTCCCTGCCCTCCTTGCTGGAGCATTCCCTCCGAGCTCCAGTATCCTTCCCCAGCCTCCTCAGTGCCCCCTGCCGGCCCTGATGAGGGGCTCAGACCAGTGTTCCTAGCTGCAGGCCCAGACCCCCACCCCACCCAGGACAGAACCCTGCAGCCCTGACATGGGGTCCAGGCCCGTGTCTTACGGGACAGTGCAGGGGGCCTGGGTGGCCTGGTGGGGTGGTGGGCAGCCCCGTGTGCACGGGTGGGGCCCAACAGCCCCTTCTGTGCCCGAGCTGTGTGGTCAGGGGCTGCTCGTGCAGGGGTCAAGTGGGTGACAGGTACTTGCAGGGATGCTGGGACATAAAGCTACCCTAGACCCTCCACCCCCCACCCTTCCCCATGCAGACAGCGAGAATCCTTTCATCCCTGGGGTAAGTCCAAGACAGGTTTACTGTTCAACCCTTCCTTGTGTTGGGGAGCAGCCCTGGGCACAGCCCCAGCTCCCCTTTCGTGGAAAGGGGACGAGGAGCCCAAGACTGGAGGCAGACACCCTGGCTGGGGACAGGTTCCGCACCCCTTGGCTGGCCCCTCAGCATCTCAGATCCCAGCTCTGAAATGGGAGGTGAACCCCGCCTTGAGGGCACTGTGAGGACCATCCAAGACGTGTCTGGGCAAGGGGCCCCCCCAGGCTCCAGTCGTGCACCACCTCCCCTCCTGTGCCTCAGTTTCGTCTGCTGCAGGATGGGGAATGTAGTACCTGGCCTGAGGAGGTGGAGAGCTGGTGTGACCGTACCTGTGAGCGAAGGGCCTGGCCCGGGGAAGCGGCAGAAGGGTGCCCCGAACCGTCCTCCCGGTCCTGGACAGAGGTCAGCAGCACACTTCAAGCCCAAGCAGCCTGCGTAACACTTTGCAGAGCACCCATCTCTCCAACAGCGCAGGCTGGGTGTGCGGCGCTTCCAACCCCAGGTAACCCCCAGCACGGCGTCTCCCCTGGGCCTGGGCCGCGAGGACACCTTCCTCACCCTCCCTCGCCCAGCCCAACCCTCTCCTCCTCCAGGCAGCCTTCCCTGTTCTTCCCAGGTCTGGAGCCGGGCAGCGGAGGTCTCAGACCAGGGCGGGAGGACCCCGGCTCTGACATCGCCCGCCGGGTGAGGCCGCTCGGCCCCAGCTTCCTCTGTAAAGCAGGGGACTTGGAGATTGTACCTTCTTCGCCCACGTGCAGAAGAGCCACGGTGCACCACGGGAGGGAGGTGGGATGCCAGTGTACCCGCCTCTGCCTGAACCCCGGCAGGGGACCGGAGCGCCCGGCCGGCCTCTTCCCGCCGCCCTTGGGGACCTGTGCTCCGTGCCTGGCGAGGTGGACCTGCATGGGGGCCGCGCCGCCGGGGGCACCGAAGATCCTCAGACAGCTGTGTGAGAGCGGGAGAGCTTGAAGGGCTTTTCCCCGCGTCCTGGGGACAATTCCCGAGAGATACCCGGATCTCCCAAGGTCCTCTGCAAGGGACCCAGGAGATGTGGATGAAGGTGCCGGCAGAATCGGCCCTCCTGCCCCCCCGGGCTGGCGCTGCCCTTCCCAAGGGGCTCGTTGCTGGGTCGGAGTGGCCGCTGGCTCCACTGGGCCAGCCTCAAGCACCTGGCAGCCCCAGCGAGGGCTTCTCCCTCCGGGTGGGGGCTCAGCCCCTGGCCCGGGGGCACATGCCTCCCACGGGCACACTGGACTAGTTGCTAGCCAGCTGGCTCAGCTACAGAGCTGGCCTCAGCCAGGACAGCCTTGACCTGAGCTCAGCCGCAGCCATCCCCGGTGTCACCAGGGGCCCACTTGTGCCTATCCGGGGGCAGGGGCTGGGCCTGGGCACGGCTCTTCCACACCCAAGCAGCACGGAGGACAGTCCCTGGGGCAGCCTGAGGGGGGCAGCTGGACAGGAGTTGAGGGCATGTTTGGGCCGCACTGGGCCAGGGCTAGAGCCAAGAAAAACGGGTCCCCATCCAGCTGAGAACAAATATCTGGCCAGCCCCTCTGCTTCTGGCTAGGCTGGCCGAGCCCCAGTGACATGCGGGCCCCTGCTCTGTGTGGACCCTGGGGAGGGGACCAGAGCCTGCGGAGGCCAGAAAGACCTGGAAATGGGACAGAACCTCTGGGTCACAGGGGGTCAGTCCTGCACATGTCCCCAGAGGTGCTCCAGCGAGCCCCTAACCCAACAGTGCAGAGGCCAGGCCAAGATGAACCGGGGTGGGGTGTGGGGGGGCCAAGAACAAGGAGACAGAGATCGCTCTGCAGACAGCCCTGCCCTCTGCCCCTCTCATCGCTGGGGGTGGGGACTGCCAGGGAGGGTCTCTCTAAGGCTAGTGTCCCCTCCTTGCTGTCTGTCTCTCTGCCAAAGTCACGCGGCCAGGCCCCAGCCCTGCACGGTGTGACACACCTGGGCCCCCAGGCAGCTCTGGGCGGCTCTGCGGTCCTGTTTACAGCAGCCGCCGTCTGCAGCCTGGAACTGCTCGGGCAGGCCCCAGACGGGCGGGCAGGCCCCAGACGGGTGGGCAGGCCCCAGACGGGCGGGCAGGCCCCAGACGGGCGGGCCGGCGGCTCCCACCGGGAGGGCAGGGCCGGCAACGTGCAGGGGCGCTGCTGTTCAGCTTGTGGTCCCTTCCGCCCCTTGTTGCAGGGCCGGCCCCAGCCACCTGCCCACAGTGCCCCTGACTTCCGGGAAAGCAGAGCTCGGCATCTGCTTTCTAGCAAAGTCCTGCTCTGACCAGGGGCCCAGAGAAGGAGCTCTTGGTCCAGAGAAATGATGCTCTGGCTGCCAAGTGCCCCAGCCCTGGCTGCCCCGTGGGGTAGGCGGCACCCCGTGGTCGGCACAGTGCAGGCCCCTCCCCTAAGTCCCCATCCTCTGTGGGCCCCGGTCTCTGCCCACAGTGATGGAGGGGTCTGAGTTTCTCCTCCCCATGGCCCATGGGCCCCCTAAGGATGTGACCGCTGTGGGCCCACCTCAGTGACGGAGCCCTCCCTCGAGAGCTGGCAGCCCCCCGGCCAGGCAAAGCTTGGCTGATTGAGTGACAAGACTTCAGAACGCCCGGTGTGACCAAGCACGGTCGCTCCCCCACCGGGACCCCAGTGGAGGGCCTGGGCTTTGGGTCAGGTGGAGAGACCTGGCCGAATATCAGCGGCACCGACGCCACCAGCATTTCCTGAGGTCCTACTTTGCGCTCAGAGCCGTGCCTGGGCTCCCCGAGGCAGGGTCTCAGTCCTGCAGCCCGAGGCAGGTGCGCTGGGAGGTGGCGGGCAGCGCACGCACATGGCAGGCCCAGGCCGGGAAGTGAGGGGGCACGGCGCACCTCCCGTGGCCTCTGGAGCACAGCGGACAGGGCCTGGCGGAGGGTCACTTCCATACATGCACCTCAGGAGACCCGGGATACTCCGTGGAGAGCTTGGGGGGTGCGAGGGTCCCCAGAGCCTGTGTGTGGTCTCTGCAGCCTTTCTCTCCTCCAGAAGGCTGCGGGGTAGGGGCTGGGGCAGGGGCTGGGGCCGTAGCCGCAGGACAGTGGGCTGACTGGGGCACGTAGGCCGGTTTGGATCGCTGTTTTGGGGGGTCCTGTGCCACACAAGAGCAGAGATGTCAGAGAGCTGGAGTCCCCGGTCCTGAGCTGGGGAAGGTGAGCGTGTGTGAGAGCTCCCATGTGTGCATGTGAGTGTGTGTGTGTGTGTGTGTGTCAATGAGAGAGCTCCTGTGTCCGTGTGAGCATGTGTGCAGGCGTGCATGCGTGTGTGAGCAAGAGAGCTCCCGTGTTTGTGTGAACATGTGTATGTGTGTGTGAGCGAGAGAGCTCCCGTGTCTGTGTGAACATGTGTGCACGTGTGTGTGAGCGAGAGAGCTCCCGTGTCTGTGTGAACATGTGTGCACGTGTGTGTGAGCGAGAGAGCTCCCGTGTCCGTGTGAACATGTGCGTGTGTGTGTGAGCGAGAGAGCTCCCGTGTCCGTGTGAGCGTGTGTGCACGTGTGTGTGCACCTGCGTGTGTGAGCGTGAGTGTGCGGGGTCGTGTGTGAGTGTGTCAGTGTGTGCACAGTCGGGCTGTACCACAGCAGCCTGCAGGATGGCTCGCTCCTTCCGTGGCCTCTGCTTTCTTCAGTAACTGGTGTTTCGCCCATAAACACTAACAGTGGATTCGGGTCGGAGCAGGGGCTGCGGGGCTCAGCCTCGGGGGTGCCTGGGGCCCAGAGGCCCCTGGTGGGTCCTGTCTTTGCTGAAGCAAACTCCCCGGGAGCCGGGGTGTCTCAGCCGCCAGGGCCGGCCATGCGAGTGACCCCCTCTGCAGAGAGGGCGGGGTTCGGTGACCCCAGGAGGTGGAGGGGTGCGTGAGTGCACAGGGTGGCCAGAGTTCACGTCTCACTCCCAATCAGAGCTCCGGGTTGCCCCCTACTGTGCTTTCCAAAATGAAACTTCCAGGCCCGGCAGAGTGGGGTCGGGGTTACCAGGAGCCCATCTGAGCACATCATCCTCCCCCGTGTCTCCTGGGCCTGAGGGGTGGCCGGCCACCGGAGGGCTGGGAGGCTTTTAGAAATACACCGTGCCCCTCATCTCTGCACAAGGGGGAAACTGAGGCCCGGGGGCTCACTGTCCGTGTGCCGGCAGGTTGATGGGCCAGACCTAGTGCCGGGCAGGCTGCCCCCTCCCGCACCAGCCCCACCCCTCATCCTGTGCCCCTGCGGCCCCCACAGCCACCACCCCCACGTGAGGATAGCGTCCAGGCCCCTCTGGGGCTCCCAGCTTTGGAGGGGCCGTGGGCAAGTGGCAGAGGCTGGGTTTGAGCAGCTGGGTCTCACCATCTTGCTTTCCCCCTTGGATGCTCAACGGAAGGGGCAGTCAGGCTGGTGGCCGCGGTCCTGACTGCCCCTCGCCTGCTGGACACTGTGGGTCAGCCCCCGCTCTGCACCCAAGGGCCACCTCAGACAAACCCCCAGGCCTTCCCATCGGGAGGGCCATGCTCCAGCCACTGAGGGCGGCAGAGGGGATCCCTGCGCCCACAGATCTGCGCTGAGAGGGGCCAAGAGGTCTGGGGTGCTGGCTTGACCTGGCCGAGCCTCGGGCCCTCCCTGGAGAAGGGGGCACTTGCCTCTCTGTCTCAAATAGGCTTCTGTCCATCACCAGTGCATCCCCCTAACCCCAGGCAGACCTGCAGGTGACCTCATCCGGGCTGCCCTGCTCAGCTGTGTGACCTGGGTGAGCTGCTCACCCTCTCTGTGCCGCGCTCCCTCACAGTAGTGTGAGTGTGATCACGCTGGCTCCCAGTGGCTCTGCTTTCAAGGGTCTGCATTGTGTTAGGGCTGAGCAAGTGTGAACTCACTATTTCAATGATGCGTGGGTCGGACCGGAGGGGAGGTGGAGGGTGCCCCGGGCAGAGGCAGAGGTCTCTGTCAGAGCCCTCTGTAGGTCTGGGGATGACCCAGACAGGGGGAAGGAGCAGAGGGAAGCTCCCCAGGCGGGAAGCCCTGGGCCCGAGCCCCCCTCGCAGACCCAGCCCTTCGGACAAATGCCCCTGGGAGGACCGGCCAAAGTGCTGAGCTAGCATGGGGCTGGATGAATATTCATGAAGGGCCCTGAGTGGGAAGGCGGGCGGTGGGTAATGAGGCCGCAGGAAGGGAAGCAAGCCTGCAAGCGGTATTTTAAAATATCAACCTTATTAGTGGTGCCCCCAGCCTCCTGGAACCGGGGCTGCTCAGCTGTGCACGGCCTTCTCCTGTTCCCACACCCCGAGCGTCCCCGGGGGCCAGCCCAGCCCCCCCAGCGCACACCAGGAAGGCCGGGCGCCGAGGAGCTGGCGACTCTGGCGGGCAGCAGCCGGGGCAGTCGGGGGTAGGGCTGCCAGAGCCCAGGGGTCAGTGCAGGTGGTCACGAGGCAGCTTGGAGATGCTGGGGACAGACCCTGGGGAAGGGTCCCCTCCCACCCCAGGGAGGAGGAGATTTCCTCGGGCATGTACTCGGGAGCCATTGGCACCCCCAGACTGGGCGAGGAAGCCCAAAGGTGAGTGACAGGCACCCGGGACCACACAGCACATCCCCCACCCCCAGGCCTGGCCACCAGCAAGGAAGGCTTTGGTCAGCTCTTTCTGTCTCCATGGAGTCCCCGGTGCCCTCCTGAGGACCTTCCTCTGACCGAGAGCTGTCCATCTCCGTCCCTGACTCCCAACATCGGTGCCTCCCTGACCTGCGGGTTCATCCCACGGCTGCTCAGGGTCCAGGAAGTCTGCCGCAGCTGTAGCCCTGGCCCCCGCCCCCGTACCAATGAGTCCAAGCATGTGGGGCGCAGCCCCCCGTCCTGCCCCTACCCCATGCCAACAAGCCCAAGCATGTGGGGTGCAG
>NW_022589710.1:70357459-70377491 GCF_004348235.1 Phoca vitulina
GTCCTGCCCCTACCCCATGCCAACAAGCCCAAGCATGTGGGGTGCAGCCCCCTGTCCTGCCCCCACCCCGTGCCAGCGAGCCCAAGCATGTGGGGTGCAGTTCCCCCGTTTAGTTCTCCCCCTGCAGCACTGGCATTATTCCCCTGGGGATGCCCGGGCTGGGAGAGCTGATTCCAGAAGTCTGTGCCGGGGCCGGGGTCAGAGCACGGGGTGTGTGAGACAGTCGGACTGACCCAGAGGCGCCTGGTCAGGGGGGACTGCAGCTTTTCCCACCCCCGTGGGCATCCGCTCACTGTCTGTGTGTCCCGCTGGACTTGTGTGCCGTTCTCTCTCCTGAGGCCACTGTTCCGGTCCCCTCCACGGGGGACCCTCAGCCCCTTACCTCCCCGCTCCAGCCGCGCAGCCGATGTGGGTGCTGACTGCACTTGAGTTTGCTTTGTTCCCCGGCCCCGTGAGGGTGAGCTCTGGGAGCAGAGGCAGCCCCTGTCTGCGGGCTGATTGAGGGGAGGGGGCGCCCGCAGGCTGCATAACCCCCTCCCCAACGACAGCTGGACCCCGGGAAGGGGGCATATTTCCCGCAGCACCGGCTGAGTAGACCTGGAGTCCTTCTAGCAGCTGACGAAGCACCAGCAGAGGGTCTGTCATGGGCTGCCTCTGGGATAGATGGGGCCCTGGGTGGGGGACGCAGCATGGCCACAAGCCACAGTGCCCGGTGGGGAGGTCGCCGCAGGGCACCCCAGCTGGGAGCCACAGAGGCCAGCCACCCCCCTGGGGCTCCCTGCCCTGGCCACCACCCTCTGTGGCCTTGTGGCCCTGCCTGACTTCACAGGGAGGGTGGTCCTGCTGCCCACCTGTCCCTGGTCTTGTCTCACGGCCTGCGGGTGACATCGGACCCCGCTCTCCCTGGCTGGACCCCCTGCCTGGCCCCCTGTTCACTCAGAGGCCCCCGCAGCCCAGCCCTGGACATGTGGCCCCTGGGACGTGGCCTGAAGGAAGGGACCTGTGAGCCCAGAAGAGCCGGAGACCAGATCCACCTTCCCTGAGAAAACCAGCTCAGTCGTCCCTGTAAATGCGCAGCCACCACCTCGTCCTCCCCTGCCTGGCCCTGTGCGGCCGACGAGGGGAGGGTCCAGAGAGGCCAGGCTGGCCTGGGAGCTCCCGGGCAGGGGCCAGAATCCAGCCCCTGGAGAAGCAGGTGGATGGGCAGGCGGGGGGGCGAGGCCCCCAGGCCCGGCTCAGCACGGGGTGGTGCTCGGGTGGGGGCGGCAGGGGCCTCCGGGAGCTGTGCCGCTCCTTCTACAGACGGATGGATGGACAGACGGGGCACCTGTCTCTCGTCCCTGTGAAGATGCAGCCGCGGCTGGCAGAGTGAGCAGGAGGCTCCATGAACCGATGACGGCAGAGGGGGTGGGGCTGCCCCGAGCAGGCAGGTGGGGACGAGGCAGTGGGCCTCTGGGGGCGGCGACGGCCTGCAGACAGTACACACTCCTGCCGCCCTTCGAGCGAAGCCCTTGCTCGCGGGCCTGTCTCACCCCCAGGAGCCCCCACCCAGACCTGCAGAAAGGAGGGAGGGAGGGAGGCCCTCTAGACAGGGGACCGGGATGAAGGAGGGCGCCGGACCCCCTGCCAAGCGTCGTGGCCCCAACAGTCCCGGCCTGCCTCCCTCACCCCTCCACTCCGCGGGAGGCCCAGCCACACCTTCCCCTGGGAGTCTCCCAGGATTGCCAGGCAGAGGGGCCCCTGGGCTCCCCATCATCCTAGCCTTTACAGCCCCACTACGTAACCACCCTCACGCCTGGCCCTTCCCTATCAGGTTGGGCACTCCTGGGGGTGGGCACCACAGACACGAGACCCCCAGGCCCCATCCAGCTGCTTGCTGGGCACCTGTGGGGGCCCCTGGCCGCTCCAGGCCCCTCCGCCTTTGAGTGACTCTCGGCTGAGCCTGAGTGCTCCCTGCACGCCAGCCCCAGGATACAATCAATACCCAATGAGGATTTCATTATGAGGCTCTTAATTATTCAGTGTTGACTCCAGGAGGCCAAATATGCGCCCTAAACACCCCGCCCCCACCCTGGGCTGGGGCAGAGCATAAAGCCAGACCGGAGGACTAGGACTTGGGGAGGCTACGACCCCTGGCAGCCCTGAGTTAGCTGTGGAGAGAGAGTGGGGACACTCCTGGGGGGGGGAGGAGAGCCCAGGCTGCCCCAGAGAAGCTCTGAGGAAGGAAGCCAGCAGGGGAGGGCGGAGGAGGGAAGGGAGCAGCTGGCCCCACCCTGCGCTAGGCCCTGTGCCACTTGCACGCCCCCCGCAGGATCCACACTCCGCCCCGAGGTGGGGCCTGCCCACCTGTTCCCTGCATGCCCAAGGTCACCTGAGTGCAGAGGCAGGAGTGGAGTCCAGGCGGGGGCGGGGAGCCCAGGTGGTCAGATGCCCCCACAGGTGGGGGACGAAGACCTCAGCCAAGTCCCCGAGGTCAGACCAGGAGGGACACCGGGGTGCCACTGTGGTCCCTGAGGGTCTCTGGGGATTCTCGCTGGCCCAAGCTAACTGTGAGACAGCCCCTACTGGTCTGGGCCACACGATGGTAGAGACGGAGGCTCCCTGGGTGGGGGTCTCCCCAGGTCCATCCGTGCCAAGGGAGCCCGTCAGCCTCTGGAGTGAGAGCTCCTCTGTTGCCCACACACAGACCCTCTTCTTTGTCTGCCAAACCCCAACACTGCCAGGTCTCCCAGCTTGGGTCGCCTGCCTTGACCTGGCTTCTCCAGATGAGCCGAGATAGCCCTGTCCATCTACTACCAAGTCCCAGGACATGATCCTTCCCCCTGGAGGCCCACTGGGTGGGGTCAAGGGCCTGTGGCCAGCGTGCGGTGGACAGAGCCAGCTGAGGGGCCCAGTGGCCCAAGGCGATGTCTCCAGATGTTATGGGCTGAGTCATGTGCCCCCCCAAATCCAAATGTTCAAATCCTAATACCCAGTACCTCAGAATGTGACCTTATTTGAAAGTAGGTTTGTTGTAGGTACACTTAGGTAGGTGAGGATGAGGTCATGCCGGGGGGGGGGGGGGGGGGGTCCTTATAAAAGGGGGGACAGGACCACGGACACATAGTGACAGAGGCAGAGAGGGGGCACCAAGGACTCCAAGCTGGGGAGAGGCCTGGAATGGACACCCCCCACAGCCTCAGAAGGAGCCAGGCCTGGGGCACCGTGACCTTGACCTTCTGGCCTCCAGGACTGTGGCCGATCTGCTTCTATGGTTCAAGCCCCCAGTCCGGGGCACTTTGCTGGGGCAGCCCAAGCAGGCGGACACTCCAGACCGGGGACGCGGGCATGGTGTTTCAAGCAGCACTTTCCGGGATGGGTGCCACCAGCACCCCCTTTCTGAACGCACAAGACTCCAGTGACCACAGGGGAATCTGAGGCTTTGAGATGGGAAAGGATTTGCCCACATTACCCACAGGTCCGTGGTGGGGGTGGGCCTGAATCCCAGTCCCCCGATTCCCCACTGACGCCCCACCCGATGCCCCAGCCGACACCCCGTCCTTCCTTCTAGCTGCATTGTGAGGGTCTCTCCCACCTGACAGGTGGAGGGACTGAGCCCCAGAGTCCCCTGGGGCCTGGCACAGAGGGAAGGGGCCACCGGGCCACTGCCAGGGGGTAGACACCCGAGGGCCATGGGCTCAGGTGAGGCTCTGAGCAGGGCAGCACGGGAAGGAGCCCGTGGATAGAGCCATCAGGAAGGCTTCCTGGAGGAGGGTGTTCCCGCTGGGCTGGAGGATGGGCAGGGTTGGGCAGCATTTCTGGGGCAGAGACAGCAGCGAGCAAGGAGTGAGGGCAGGCCGGCAGAGACGTGGGCAGCAGGACGGCAGCGAAACCCTGGCCCGAGGCCCCGTCTGCCCGAGCGAGGCTGGCACGGAGGCTCCCGCTCAGCGCCCCGGCTCCACGCCACGATGAACGCCCCAGGCCAATAATTCATGTTTTTAATCACAGAATACAGAGCGCATTACCAACAACCTGTTTCACATGAAAACACGAAGCCATTTGCGGAAGCGGGGCCCAGCCAGGCCCAGGCCAGGTGGCGCCGGCAGCATCCTCTCCCGGCCGGCAAATGGGACCTTTCTGCTCCTGACAAAGAGCAATGTCCTCGAGGAGCATCTTTTCATTCCTGCGCCTTTCAGCGGCGACAGCTCCTTCCGGGAGAAATGGCGATTGATAAAAAGCCAAGGGGACGCTGTGGGTGCTCGCCCTCCGCGGTGGGCCCCCAGCTCCCCGCGGCCCTCCTCCGCCCCCTCGAGCTCCCCCACACCCGTCTGAGCAGGAATCCAGGAGCCGGGCAGCAGCTGTCCCCCACCAGGCCATACAGTGTCCCCCAGGCTGGGGGGTGGTCAGGGCTGACACCCCCCTCCCCAGCCTGCGCCCACTTCTCCGGCAACCCTGGCATCCACCGGGGAGCCCCGGGGCCCTGAGTGCCGCCCGCACGCCTGGGAGCCCCTGCGCAAGTGCATGGGGCACCTGTGATGAGAAGGTCAGGCCGGGACCGTGGAACCTTCTGGAGTCGGGCCTGTCCTGGGAAAGGAGATGAACAGTGACCTCCCAGCTGTGTGGCTTTCGGGCACCGCCCTCTTGGAACCTGTTTCCTCCTCTGTAAAATGGGCACGGGGCGCATGCACCTCTCGCATTGGGCCTCCAGAGACCCTTGGGCAGAGCGCCGAGTCGTCAGCTCCACAGCCCAGCAACCTCTGCATGGACCAGCTAAGGAACAAACACACGACGGCAAGAGTAAGTGGACGAGTGAGCAAACGGCGGGGTGGGGCTGAGGACCCGCTCCCTCCTGGCCCTCGGGGACGACAGGACGGAGGAGGTGGGTCTGGGAGAGAGCCAGGTGGAGGGTCCCGACGGCCAGGGCCCGTGGGATCATTTGCATGGGTAAGTGAATTTGGGTAGTTGTTATTCAGAAATTACACAGTGTGCAGGGTGAGGGGTCACGAGGCAGGCCCCGAGGGAACCCCTTCCGCTGAGGTCTGCAGATTGAGACCCGTCGATGGCCTAATGCAATTACTTACTCCTGTGTCCCCAACTGCCCCCCTCCATGCCTAGAGGCACTCACTTTCAGTCGTTCAAGCAGGGAGGGTGGGGCACTCCTCAGGGTCAACCCTGCCTACCCCAGAATCACAGCCAACTCAGGAGGGTCTGTGAGATGCTTGCCGGGACGCCACACTACAGCTAGGGAGACTAAGGCCCAGCCTGGCCCCTCGCACAGCGCATTGTAAAGAAAGCCCAGATGGGAACCCGAGTATTCTTCCCTCAATTCCAGGACAGACCCCGATTTCACTGTCTCCCCACAAGAGTCCTCAGGGGTCAGAGCTCAGCCCCAGCCACCACTTGAGACCTCCCCCACACCAGACACTAAGAGTCACCCACTGTCTCCTCTCCTACAAGTGGGCTTCCCCAAGGCAGGCCTGGACCACTCTTTGCGGGGGCCTGGACCTAGTAGCAGATCAGGGACTTGGGCTCAGGCTGAGAGACTCCGGAACTCACCTGCTGAAAGGTAACTCACTCCCTAATCATGGGCTTCTTGGCCCTCCCCATCCATCCCTGCTCCCGGCCTCCCCCTAGCCCTCTTGCTCCATATTCTCTGTCCCTTCCTGATTTGCCCAGAACCCTCCATGTTCCCAGCTCTCTGGGTCTCCCCACAAGCTGTCCTTCCCCCTCCAAGACACTGACCCACACTATTTAAGTCCCAGCTGAAATGCCCCTCCACGGAGTGGCTCCCTTTTTGCTCCCCAGCCCCTGTTTCCTTCTGCAGCTGCACTCCCACGGGGTGCATGGCTGTGTTGGGTGTCTCCAGTCTGACCCCAGCGTGGTGGGGGGCAGGAACCAGGCTGGTCCCCCCAACCCCATGAGGGTGGAGGGAAGAGCCAAGGGGTGGAGGGTGGGTGGGGCATTCCCCAGAGGGGACAGGTGGAGGAGGGGCGCGGCTTCTGGAGCCAGGTGAGGCGGTCTAGGCCTCCAGGGGTGCATGGTATTGGGGAAACATTCCTTCATTCATTTATGCAGGGAGGAGGCCCCTCAGATCCTCAGATCGGGGAGGGAGGAGCAGAGGAGCCTGGGCCTGGGGCAGGAGGCAGGGCAGTCAGCTCAGGAGGAATCAGCAGCGCATGGGCCCCAGGGCCACCCGGACCCCAGCTTCCTGCTCTTCCCTTTGCAGGGAGCTAGGCCACGTGCACCTGCCTCCCCCCACGTCACAGGAAATGTCTTCATGAAATATTGATCAGCTCGCACAAGCCTTGGGTTGTGGGAGGAAAGGACAGGGAGACTTTTGCATGTAAATGAGATGTGTTCAGTACTTCCTTAACCCTTTCCTGCCCAGGCAGCTCGGACACCTCCTGTGGGTTCCCCGGGAAGTGCGCAGGACGCACAGGTGGACGCGGAGCAGACCGGGGCACATGGGACCCAGGCGTGGCCATGAAGGTGCCTTGCCTCTGCCTCAGCAGGCCACCTGGTTGCTCCTCTGTTAGATCCAGAGACACCGTGTCCGCTCCCACCGCCCGCCCAGGCCCCGGGCCAGCCAATGCTTCTCAGAGCAGCGGCTTCCAGCCAGGCCTCCACACCACATCATCTGGAAAGGAGCTTCCGTCTTGACTTTTAAATGTCATAATCCTATCTTGCGAATCATGCTGGTATCAGAAGAGGGATCTTCAGATCTGGTTCCAGCACCCAGGGCTCTGAGCACTGGGGAAGGGACAGAGTGGAGCAGGCAACCTGCTGGCCTCAGCTTCCACGCTTGTAAAACGGTGAGGTCACTGCACCTGCCCCTTAAAATTGTGGTCAGGATGAAGTGGGGCCAGGTAAGGCTAGCACAGTGCCCAGCAGTGACAACTGGCCAAAAAACAGCATCTTTGCTTATTGAGCATGGATGGAGGGAGGGATGAGTGAGTGAGTGAATGAACAAGTCAGTGAGTGAGTGAGAGTGAGTGGGTGGGTGAACAGATGAATGGATAATGGTCCTACAGAGACTCAGCTACCCTACAGGGTCTGACGTCCCTCCCTGAGGGCCCTGGCCCTCCCAGAAGCCTGTACCCACCAGAAGCTCTGGCTCTCGGGGTCCTTGCATGTGCAGCCCCCTCTCCAGCCCTGAGCTTCCCCCGTACTCCGGACCTCACTCTGCTTGAACAACTTCTTGCCAATAAATTTGACATGATACATGAAGTGAAAAATTCCTTCAAAGATGTAAACAGCCAAAGTTCACTTAAGAAAAAACAGATAGTCTAAATAGACTTATATCTGTTACAGAACTAATTTGTGATTAAAGCCCTTACAACAAGGAAAACCAAATGTCCAAATGGTTTCAATGGTGAAGTCTACTAGTCCAGCATATATAAAACCCCCCAGCTCTGACCGCCAGGTCTTCCGTGCACCACACAGGGATGGCAGGCCAGTGTGGCTAGTTTTTAAATCCAGTGCACCACCCACTTCCAAGGTTCCCGGTGGTTCCGTGTCATGGAGTGGGGGAGCAGCTTTGGGAGGCAGTCTGGCATTAGACTGGGCATCAGAAGGGTCAGAGAGGCAGAAGCTTCCTGAAGACCCGGGGTGGGGGAAGGACCATTACCCATTCCTCTGTTCACCCACCCACTCACTTATTCACTCGCTCACTCACTCACTCACTCATTCATTCACTCACCCCCTCATTACCCCTCCCTCCATCCGTGCTCAATCAGGAAGGATGCTGTTTTTTGACCAGTTGTCACTGCTGGGCACTGTGCTAGCCATACGTAAGCCCATTTCATCCTCTCAAACTTCAATAAAAAGAAACCAAGTAGCCAATTAAAATGGGGACAACTATGCGAACAGACACTTCAGCAGAACCATGGATGGCCAATAAGAGCATGAAATGATGTTGTTAGCCGTAGAAGAGATGCAAACCCTAGGCTATCCCATCACACCCACTCGAATGTCTAAAATTAAAAAGACTGGCCTACCAAGTGTTGGCAAGGAGAAGAAGCAACGGGGACCCCCATGCACTGCTAGTGGGAATGTGAAGATGGTGCTGCCACTTTGGAAGACAGTGTGGCAGTTTATTAAATAGTTGAGTGCCCACCCACCGTGTGACCCAGCCATTCCACTCCCATAGAAATAAAAGCACATGCCTATATAAAGATTCATGCATGAAAGTTTGTAGCAGCTTTATCTGTAATAGCCCCAAACTGGAAACAATCCAAATGTTCATCAACTTGTGATGCATAAGCCAATTGCATATATTCATTCAATTGAATACTCTTCCCTCATAAAAAGGAATGAATTGTTCATACTGGCAACAACATGAATCTTAGAGTAATTTTGCTGAGGGAAAAAATGAGGATATATTCTATGTTCCCATTTATATAAAATCATAGAAGTTGCTAACTGACCTATAGTGACTGAAAGCATCTCCATGTTTGCCTGGGGTTGGGGTTGAGGGTGGGGAAGTAGGATAGATTACAAGGGGCACAAGAAGTTTGGGGAGTGACAGATATGTGCTTAATTGTAGCTATGGTTTCACAAGTGTCAAATGTATCAGATTTTATACTTCTTTTTTTAAAAATTTTGTGTATTTTTAGATGGAGAGTAGAGGAAGGGGCAAAGAGAGAATCTCAAGCAGACTCCATGCTGAGCATAGAGCCTGACACAGGGCTTGATCTCACGACCCTGAGATCATCACCTGAGCCAAAGTCAAGAGTCAGATACTTAACAGACTGAGCCCCCAGGTGCCCTTCAACTTCAACACTTTCAATGAGTAGTTTTATTGCATGTCCATTACCCCTCAATAACTCTGTTTTAAAAAGAAATATAATTAAATTGTAAAATATCAAACAAAGAAATAAATGTGAAGAGCAATTTGAAAGAAAGGACAGATTCTTGATAAAGAAACTACCATTGGGGGCGCTCAGTCGGTTTAGCGTCTGCACTCAGTGGGGAGTCTGCTGGAGATTCTCTCTCCCTCTCCCTCTGCCCCTCCTTACATCCCCTCTCAAAAAAAAAAAAAAGGAAAAAAAGAAACTCCAAATGGATTGAGAGCAAACTTTGCAATTACAACAATGAAGACCACACGCAGTGGAACAGTACATTCCGCTATTAATACATGGTATGATACTGCATTGTCAACTGAGAATTCTATACCCACATGAACAGCATTCAAGAGCTAGGATGAAATGAGGACTTTCAGACTCAGAAGCCCCCGAGAGGCCGTCCCACTGAAAACCTTCACAGAATGCACCTATAAGGGGTATACTTTGGCTCAAAGAAACCAACCCAGGATGGGATACATGAAGTGGGGTGGGAGAAGAAAGAAATGTAGAGAAATTCAAAGGAGCACCAGCTATATAAAATAACAACATCACTGACAGTTAGTAATGAAGGTGTAAAAAATACTATGAGCCAAAATATTAGAGAAGACACTTATTCAAGATTTGAGGGGGACAAAACCCTTCAGCAGCCTAAGAATACAAGAGACTCTCTTTACCCTGATAAGGATGAGTAAACCCCATGGAAAACAGGATCTGTAATGAGAAAATTCAGCACCACCCTTTAGACCAGTTCCATATTTACCCCTCATGTACTAGGGGGAAGCACATGTGGCAAGAGAAAGAAATGTATTTTAGAGTCTAGATAGGGAAAAACTAAACTATCACTATGTACAGGCCATTTTCAAAGAGAAAATTCAGGATAACCTACAGACAGCTATTAAAATGAGAGAGTTCAATGAGTTGTAGAACAGAAATTCAGCATAAAAAATTACTGGCAAAAATTAGAGAAAGTAATATAACAAGATGCCATTAATAGTTTTTTAGAAAGTACAGCTTCTAGGGCACCTGGGTGGCTCAGTTGGTTAAGCGACTGCCTTCGGCTCAGGTCATGATCATGGAGTCCCAGGATCGAGTCCCACATCAGGCTCCCTGCTCAGCGGGGAGTCTGCTTCTCCCTCTGACCCTTTCTCCTCTCATGCTCTCTCTCACTCTCTCTTAAATAAATAAAAATCTTTAAAAAAAGAAAAAGTAAAAGAAAGTATGGCTTCTAGGGTTATGTGTCATAAGTAATGTGCAAGACCTTTCTAATAGGAATTTTGTTGGTTAAGCTTTGTGGGAAGGCATGAAAGAAGATCAGAATAAATGGAGAGATATACCATATTCATGAATGGGAAGATTCAATAATAACAAATATCCTCTTTAAATTGTTCTAAAGATCAAATGTGTTTCCAATCTGTATCCAAAATAGGCTTTTCAAGCTGATTTACAAAATTAAGACACAGGAGCAATGGACCAAAAATAGCCAAGACATACCTGCGGATGAAGGGGAGGGAGAATTACCTAACAGGTAACAAGACATGTTTTATAAAGCTATCGTTCTTACAAGTATGATGTGGTTCAGGCAGGGATGGACGCATAAAATAATTCAACTCAAGCAAGAGGGAGAGCCACACCCATTACATATGTGCACCTGGAATGTAGTCGAGGCAGCAGGTAGGGAAAGCCGGCACCGTCTGTGGGCACCATGGAGAACAGATGCCTCACGCCATAAAGAAAAAATAAAGTACAGGTGGATGAAAACTTGCACATGAAAATGCCAAGCTGCCATAGATAACACAAAATTTTATAACAATAACACAAAACATAAGGGAAAGTTTGGCATATCAGACACATTAAAATTTAAAATTCTGTTCAACAAAAGACACCATCAATAAAGCAAGATATACAAGCATCAGTCTGGGAGGATATATTTGCAACCCATATAACCAATAAAGTATCACCACCTAGATACATAAATAATTCCTGAAAATCGATAAGAAAAAGGCAAGCAACTCCATAGGAAAAAATGAGCAAATGATAGGAAACTATAAATACAAGGAGAAAACAATGTGCAATAAATATGTGCAAAAGGCTGCTGAACTTCACAGCCGACACCAGGAAATACAAATTAAAACAACGAGACACGTTTTTCACCCATTAGAGAGTAAAAAATTAATAAGTCTGATACCACAGAATGTTGCCATGAATTTGTGGAAATGGGAGCTCCGTCCATGGCTGGCAGCCGTGTAAATTGGCATAGACACTTCGGACAGCAGTTTGTCCATACTTAATGATAATGATAATGATAGTGGTTAATACTTGCTTAGCACTGACGATGTGCCAGGCACAGTCAGAAGCTCTCTGCTCAGACAAACTCACAGAAAGCTGGAGACACTCACCCTTCGAGCCAGCAATCTTCCCTGCGTCAGGGGGCCTCGCACACCGGCCCCCGCAGAGGCAGGCGAGGCTGCTGGTGGGATCGCAGCGTGGAAAAGTGGAAACGCTCTGGGATTTCCTTAGTGGGGAGGGGTCAGTCCACCGTGCCTTCTTCCCACCACCGAACATGGAGCTGCAGGTAAAAGGAACACACAGAGTTTGCATCAGTTGACAGAGATAAATTTCAAAAGCTGGATGTGGAATGAGAAAAGGCAAGTTGCAAGTATTTCCACACTATTTTACCATCAGTGCAAACTTTAAAACACATAAACTATGGTTTGCGGATGTATGCACGTGATATAAACGTATGCATATGTACATGGGAATGATACACACCGGCCCTGCCTCAGGCCCCTGGGGAGCGGTCCCTCTGTCTGCAGGAGCCCGGCTCCTCTGGGAAGGGAACGTGGGAGCCCAGGGGATGTCTCCTCCACGACGTCCAGGACATTCCACCTTTGAAATCCACCCAAGTAATTTGTTATAATTCATGAAAGGAGAATAAACATGGGCTCAACGGGATGCACGCCAGAAAGCATCCGCGCAGACCCCACCTCCACTCAGGTAGAAACAGGAAATCTCAGGCTCCCGCTAGAGTCTGCAACAAGATGAAGACGTCAGCGCTCACACTTCCAGGCGCCCTGCAGCCCCACGTCAACGCACCGCGGTTTTTAAGAGCTCCAAGGACAAGAAAGGAAGAGGAAGAGGCAGAATTGTGATTTGCTAACAATATAATCAAGTATGGCAAATCCAGGGGGAAAAGCAGTAACAAACTAGTAAGAGAGTTTAGTAGGATAGTCAGAGACAAGGCCAACATCTAAAACCCGTAGTTTTCCGACGCCAACCGAGAATAACCATTGAGAAGAAGCTGCCCCCCCATGTACAAGCTGAAAACCTGCAAAACATCTTGGGGGAAAACAGCAGAAATGCACACAAAGCCTGTGTGAGGAAAACTATAAACTTTACTGGCAGACACAGAAGAAAATCTGAGTAAGTGGGGAGAGAGATCCTATCCTTCGATGAGGAACGTGAGCCTGAGAAACGTCAGTGCTGCCTGTCCCCAAGCAGTCCCTGCGTGCAGCGGGCTCCCAGTCAAACCGCGACCACCTGCACTCACCCGAAGAAGAACGCGCTTGGGCAGAGCCAGCCCGCGCGTGAGAAACCACGGCGGAGACTGGCCGAGGAGCGCGGCCGTGTGTCTGCGAGCAGGGAGGACGTGGGGGGCCACAGCTCCCATCTGGCGTGGGCTGCCCCGGGGACAAATTACACGCAGATTTCTGAGTCGTAAGCAGATAAACTCTGCGGGTTGAAGACATGGACATAAAGACGCAGACATGGAGATAAGCAATGGTTGATTACACCGGTAATCAGGGGGTGCCAAGGACAGCAACCAAGAGATGCTGGTTTTCCCCCACAGATTGGAAAGGAGGGTCAGGGATGGATACTTCCCAGCGCTGATGAAGGTGGAGGAAAATGGGCATCCCTGCGCAGCGGGAGGGGATCCTCCTTGTGGCCTTTTCAGGACAGAACTTGGGAATATCCATGAGAAACATCCCTGGGTCCCCACCTTGACCCCCTCGCCCCCCAGGTCTGGTCCTGGGACGAGCGCCACACGCACGGAAGAATCCGGAAGAACCGCAGCCGCTTGAGAATAGAAACAAACAGCTGAACAGGGAAGCGAACAGAAGTGCTTGTTCTTCACCAGCAGAGAAGAGCTCATGACCCCGGAGCATCAGCCCCAGGACGGAGAACGCCGCCGCCACCCAGACAGAAGGCCGGCTGCGCGGGCCGGCGCGAGAGCTCCCCGAGCCGCGGCGCTCGATTTGAGAAGCCCATGAAATACGCATGATTCCGTTTGTGCCACAGCAAAACCATCAGACACCCGTACGCTGTAGTTTGTAGGTACACACGTGTGCGCATCGGCATGCGGGAACCAGCCCAGCGCCTCCACGGCCGCGGGGCAGGGAGCCCCGCACAGTGCTCTGCTCCCCAGGCACACCGGCGTGCTGTCCTTGGCACCCCCTGATTTACAGGAATGACTGTGGCAGGGGAAGAAACTGGAAGAGGCAGCTGGCTCTCCGGGTCTGGGGCTCGGGAGAAAGGCTGTCGGAGCTGCAGGTGGGGCCGAGGAAGGGGTGACGCTGCGGCCGGGGGGCCCCGGGGCTTGAGGAGAGGGAGAAGCCGCCAGGCGAACCAGGGAGCAGCGGACAGACAGGCAGGTGGACGCCCAGGTGGGTGAGAAACCAAGGGGCGGCCAGGGCTTCGCTGAAGGGCTGTGGACAAGTGAGGGAAGACAGGAGTCCCTGAGACTCAGCAGGCGAGCTCAAGCTCAAGCCTGGCCCTGGAAACGGCAGGTGGAGTTGGGGAGGGGGTGGGGGCAGGCAGGGAGGTGGCAGGAGTAACTTCCGCATTTGGGACGGGCAGCGAGGCTTGGGTTTTGTGCCTCCCTTTGCCTTGGCAAAGCCGAGCACCGTGAGAGCGTGAGAGCAAGAGCCCTGGGGCAGAGAGGAGGGGTGAGGGTGGGGGACGTGGGGGAGAAGGAGGGCATGTCCTCCGTTCCTCCAGGACTTGGTGCTCCATGAGGTGACAAGAGCCCCTCCGTCGAGAAGGGAGGTGGAGGGCAGCTGGGGACGAGAACGGAGCAGGGGTCACATCGGTCCACAGACAGTGGGCTTGTCGCCCTTAGATGGAGTGGGATTGCCGAGCAGCGTTTGGGGCCACAGGGTCAGGCAGGCGTGAAGTTAGAGACGCCAGCGTCCTGGCGGGGAGTGCTTTCCCCGGCGCTGGGCAGACAGCCGGGCTCATCCGTGCGGGGCCCTCCGGGCAGTTGCGAGGGAGGGTCAGCCTCGGAGGGAAGGGTACTTCCAAGCCGGTGAATGAGGGCCCACAGACGGCGGGCTGCGTGGCTGTGAGAGCCTCCAGGGACGGGTGGGAGGAGGAGCATGGGGGTGCGTGGCTGGCGGTCTTGATGGGGTCCGAAGGCACGGGTCTGGCCACTTGGCCAGAGGTGGACGCACAGAGGTCGTCCCCGCGGAGAGATGGTGGATCCGTCATTGGTGGCTGCTGAGTGGTGTCCCTCCGGCGCGCTCGCCAGCTCGTGGGAAGGGGTGCCACTGAAATCAGGTGTACGTGCGCGACTCGATCCATCGGAGAAATGCGGGCCCCCCCAGCAGGGAAGCATGTGTGCAGGTGGAACCCCAGGACCCCCGTCCCTGAACCCGCACATGCACGTGGGATCCACCAACACGCAGTCGTCTTCCGCCGATGGGATTGGGAACTCTCTGCTCCAGCAGCTCAGGCTGCCCCATCCCGACCAACGTGGGCGGGTCCAGGCCGCGCGGGAGGGCGAGCGGGGCACAGTGTGGCCGTGAGGGGGCTTGGCGGTCTCCCCGTGCGCGCAGGTGAGTGTGGGGCAGCGGCCCGGGGCGGACCTCAGCCTGAAGCCACCGGCGAGGGGAAGTGAGGCAGAGTTCCTGCTGGCCGCCCGAGGCTGGGGACGCGTCGTGGTCTGAAGCACAGAGCCAGACGGGCACCCCAAACTGACTTTTCATGTCTGGTTTTAGAAAGAATGTGGCTTCGGGGTCAAAAGTTACCAGAAAGAAGCCCTGTTTTCCACACTCAGGTGTGTCTGCCGCAGTGTTGGGGGGACACCAGGGATGCGAACTTGGGTTTGGCGTGGTCACTCAGGGAGCGGATGGAAATGGGGGGTTTCTGAAGAGTGGGGTCGCCCTTGGGGGTGACCAGGCCCCCACCAAGTTCGCGCCCCACAGCTGGATCGACTCCACGGAAGCCGGGCAGGGATCTTTTGTAATTAGAGGCCCAGCCTCGCTCCACACGGGCTCCCGTCTAGAGTCACTCTGCTCCCCATTCTTCGCCAAGAACAGTAATTAGAATGCAAGGTCATCTCCATATAATGCATTATGACTTTAATATCAGTAAACTCCCCTTAAATATTAGATGCAGTGAGGAAATATTAGTTAAATTATCACAGACTAATATGATCAGTTTCCTCTAGGATAAAATGTGATAAATGGGTTTTAATAAACTAAGGAGAATTATATGCATCATATTCGTGGTTCCTGTCAATTTTATTTAGAGTAAAATGCCATTGTGATAATTAGTTGGGTTTTACTGTGTTCATTAAAAGCTTTTCTAATGACCGCTTGGAGGAATACGTAAAATTAATTTCTTTCTTGAACATGGGGAGAATTCATCAAACAAACAAAAAGCGAACTCCGGGGCAGGGTGAGACAGGGTGGGGGCAGTGGGCTTGGGGGTTGGCCGCGGGGACGGCGCTTCCCTGTCTGTCCCCGGCCGAGCCTGCCCCGGAGCTGCACCACCAGAAAGGGATGAGGCCAGGGCCGAGGCTGTGGCGGGAAGGTCCCTCCTCCAGACAGCACTCCTCGACTGTCCAACCGTGGCACCCTCCCGCCGGGCCTGTGCTCTGGGTCCCAGCTCCTTGATCCCCAGGGGCTGACGCCGGGCCTCCTTCTTGCCTGTGGCCCCGAGGGATCCAGCTCAGGGACGGGCACTCAGGAGGGCACAGAGGCCAGAAACTGGGGTCTTGTGGCCACCGTCCGCCCCAGCGTGGAGCATGTGTGGTCTCCAGGCAGGAGCTGTGGCCAGAGGGGCTGCCAGGGGAGCCCAGGGGTGGGACGGTGGGCCAAGCAAGGCGCATGCAGCTCAGGTGGAAGAGAAGAAAAGCTGCCCAGGCTTGGAGAGGTTAGGTCGCCGGACTGAGGCCACGCGGGGTGAAGGGAGGACCAGACCCAGAGGCCATCCAGATGGCGCTAAAAGCCACGATCCTTCCCACCCACCTGTGCCAAGGACGGCAGGTGTCAGACTGGGGGCCTGGGCACTCGGGGTGTTAGGACGAGCCCGAGAACCTTGTTGGTGAGCACCCCACCACGGGCACACACACCACATTCACGCACGCACGCGCTCGCTCACGCAGCCGCCCATCTCTGCCAGCCGTGCATTTCATGGTCCTCCAGTGCCCAGCCACACCTCGGCCCCCTGGAAGTCCCTCTGGTCCCGCTGGTCCCACGCGACCCACCCAGGACCATTGCATTGGTTTCTCCCACCCTGGCAGAGCCTGAGGGCCGGGCGGGTGGCAGTCTGTCCCGTACAACAGGGCACTTTGTCTGAGTCTCACTGCGTTTTCCCTGTTCTGGAAGGTGAGGGGGTCCTCCGGCCCTGGGGGTTACAGGACGTCTTCGGTGCAGGCCAGCCTGGGCCGGCCTCAGCAGATGCTGCCCTCCTGCTCACTCCAGAACCCCCCAGTGACCGCAGAGCTGCCAGCCAGCCCCCACTCTCCGAATGCCACCTGCACCCGGTGCCGTGACAGTCAGCCTCTTGGGACGTGGGCACGGTGTCCCTGCAGGATTTAGGGTTGGACTAACCTGCCCTGGCTGCCCGTCTACAGCCCTCGGGGGTGGGCTAGCGGGGCTCCCTCTGGGGGGGTGGGCAGGATGGCGCACAGATGCCCACTGGGCTACTGGCTTTCCAGAGCATTCTCTGGGCAGGGGGGCCTGCATGGAGGCTTTTCTTGGTTCCTGGCTCGTGAGGCCCGGTCGGCGCCACCCCCACCCAACCCACCCCCACAGGGTGCCCGTGGGCAGCTGCCCTTGCTGCCGCACAGGCCCCCTCAGGGCTGCTCAGAGAGGCCGGGGAGCAAGCCAGCCAATCGCAAAACCAGCAGCAGTGCTGGGGGGCCCCGTCTCCCCACCTTCATCCAGAAGCCTCCCTCTCCTCCCTGGGGTCTCTGGGCACTCCCGTCCAGCCTCTCACTTTGCCCTTGCTGGTGGGGGGGCAGGTGGAGCACAGGGCCGCACGGAGGTGGTTCGCCCCCACTGCGCTGCCCCGGGACGGGGATGGGGCGTTCAGCGTCTTTGCACCCTGCCCGCGGCACCTCCTCCAGTGTCCACGGGGCCCGCATTGCCTCCCCCCCTCGCCCACCGCCCTGGTGCAGGGGCAGCCCCTCCCTGCATCTGCACCCCCTGCCCGCCTGCCCGTGGATGCTGGGGCCCTTATGAGGGATTCCGGTCCTTACGAGAGACCCCAGAAAGCGCCCCACCCTTACCCCACGGGAGGACACAGCAGAAGACCCCACCTATGAACCAGGACCTGGGCACTGGCCTCCTCCACCGAAACCCGCCAGCGCCTGATCTCGGACTCCCGGCCACCCCGTAGCCCGAGCGCTCGGAGATACGAACACACGACCGTTCTCAGAGGCATCTGGGTTCTTCAAAGGAATGTCTTAGCTAACTAGGGGAGGCCGTGATGCGGGAGGCTGGTCGCTGGAGGGCCCAGCCGGCCAGCACGCGGAGGACGCGGCGGTCAGTGAACTCTGCGAAGTCGGGATGCTGGTCGCAGCAGCAGCATGCTGCCCCAACCGTGGCAGGGCCCCCCATTGCCCCAGAGCCTGCCCTGGGGATGCATCTGGATTAGGGGGGCTCTGCGCTGGGAGGCAGGGAGGGATTCCTGTGTGAGAAGTGTTTGCCGGGAGTGACTCCAGCACATGGGTAATTTAGCTGGTAGTTCATCATCAGGAGCAGCACCTCGCCGAGGGGCAGACACAGTCCATTAGCTGGGGGTGAGCGGTGCGTGCACAGCCAGAACCGGGCCCGGAGACCAGGTAGAGCCCGCAAGAAGGCTCCGTGCGGGCGAGTCAATCAGGGTGCCCTAATTGGAAAGCAGTAATAAAAAGTAATTGAGTTTAATACATAATTTAGATCATTGCCCGTTAAGTTAGTGCCTCCTGCTTAGGTGTGGGAGAAAATTATTTATCTGGTAGACGGGGAGGATTTCATTTGTTTTTATAATGGAATGCTCGCCAATTGACTTTAATAAGAGCAGTTTGTTAAATCAGATTTTGAGCTGGTGCGTAGATTGGAAGTTCACATGTTAATTCTTGACATGATATACTTAGCGTTGCCTCCTCCCTTGAAAGCAGCTGGCTCACCCTCCCGCGAGAATCGCCCCGCTCTGCTGTCCACGACAACGGAAATTAAATCGGGTCCTGCAGGTGTCTTGGTGGAAGGCGATTCGGCTCCTGGTTTCTTCTTTATTTTCTCTTAAAGCAGAGACATTAATGGGGCTCTGCTGCTTCTTCGAAGGGCCTCTTCCCCTTGTGGCCTCTGGCTGCAAACAAATCTTCTGCTAAATACTGAAGAGGAACTTCGTGGTCATTCCTTACGTGGGTCTAGCCGTTGAGACTCGTTAACACACTCGACCAGCCCTCTTCCTGGGCATCTGGGCCAGTCCCCGACTCCTCCTGGTGCCTCTGACGGCCTCCAGGCAGGAGGCCCGGGTGCACATGGCCTATACCCTGGGTCCCCCCTGGGCCCCCAGAAGGGCCCGCCCAGCTCAACCCTCCATGTCCCCACAGGGTGCACGTCCACAGCCGGGTGCTGCCGCAGCCACATCCTGTTTCCCTTGGGAACGGCCTCTGGCAGGGAGGAGTCATGGATTCAGGGTGCAGGCCTCTCCTCTGGGAGACAGCCCCACAGAGCCCCCGGAAGGAGCAAGGCCTCCTCAAGAACCATGGGAGCTGGGAGCCGCAGAGTCACGGGGACGTTCCACCCAGTGGAATATCAGAATCAATAAGTTTAGCTGTGAAACCTATGCTTTGCATAAAATTATAAAGATAATGGGTATGATTGATTTTTTAAAACCTGGGCCTCTTAAAACATAAATATCTTACTGCTAATGGTGTCCTCTCTCTCGCCTTCTCCCCTCTGATCTGGTGCAGCACTGAGGGACCCGGGGACAGGCCCGAGGCCCTGGACACAGGTGATGGGGGGATGCACGCCCTGTCCTTAAGGAGGAACAACAGTTGTGGGGGAGGGTGTTCTTCCACTCTTCCAAAGAACCTGCTGCTGCAGAAGCTTCCAGAATAGTCATCTCTGATGGCTCTAGAAGCCCAGGCAGGCATGACTTTGGCAAAGTCTCCCTGAAACCCAGGCCCCCGACACGACTGGGCCTGGCTCTGGGTACACAGGCGGGCCAGGGGCCTGTCCTGGAGGAAGGTCCGGGAAGACAGAGAAGGACGAGCCTCCAGGCTGAGGCAGCAGGGAAGGCCAGCAGGAGCGGCTCTGGTCCAAGCTGACCCCGACCTGAGGCTTCCCCAGGGGTGGGGAGAACCGGAGGGGCCTCATCCCGGCGCCAAGCCAGAGTGCAGGCTGCGGTGGGTGGTGCAGGGGCCTCCCTGGCCTGAGGACGGGCTCCGCTCCTGCCTCACTGTGCAGACCCAGCCCCAGCCTCCTCAGGCCTCCGCAGCCCCCGGCCTCCCCCCCGGCCTCGCTGGACCTGCTGCCCTGCCCGGGGGCTTCGGATTCAGGAGTGTCTGCATCTCCCAAGTGTGGCCACTGCGCGGTGCACCTTGGCCCCAGCCCAGCTCCCACACTCGTGAGGGTGACCCAATGGGCTGGAGAGAAACCTGTTCTCACTGTGCCTTGTCCGTCTCTGTGTCCTGCGGCACGTCAAGCACAGGCCCTGGGCCACTGAGGCACCTGAGCGGGGTCACTCGGCGGTTTGGAAACAGGGTGGGCAGGCCTCCAGCTGGGGGGCAGTGGGGCCTCTGAGCCCTTCTGGGCAGGGGTGGGAGTCACTAAACCACAGAGACTGAGAATGAGCCTCCCTCCCTGCCCTCCAGCAGCGCTGACCAGCAGAATGCTCCGTCAGAGCGGGGGTCGGCCAGAGCGGGGGTCGGCCAGAGCGGGGGTCTGTCAGAGCGGGGGTCCGTCAGAGCGGGGGTCTGTCAGAGCGGGGGTCGGCCA
>NW_022589710.1:70377891-70484887 GCF_004348235.1 Phoca vitulina
ATCAGAGTGGGGGTCGGCCAGAGCAGGGGTCGGCCAGAGCGGGGGTCTGTCAGAGCGGGGGTCGGCCAGAGGGGGGTCCGTCAGAGCGGGGGTCCGTCAGAGCGGGGGTCTGTCAGAGCGGGGGTCCGTCAGAGCGGGGGTCCATCAGAGTGGGGGTCGGCCAGAGCAGGGGTCGGCCAGAGCGGGGGTCCGTCAGAGCGGGGGTCGGCCAGATGGGGGTCCGGCAGAGCGGGGGTCTGTCAGAGCGGGGGCGTTGGCCTGCTCTCCCCAATACAGTGGCCGCTAGCCGCGTGGGCCACCAAGCGCAACACAGCGTGGCTCCCCGGGTGTGGGCTGTCACTCCTGCTCTTCCGCGCAAGCAGCCACGTGGGCCATGGGCCCCGGAGCACGAACACAAGGTCACAGCCGGGCCTGGCGGGCTGACCCGAGGGGCTGCCGGCGCTCTGAGCTGCGGGGTCGCAGCCACGGCTCCAGAACAAAGGGAGGAACGTGTTTACAAATTGTCTGTTGAAATTTAAGTTGCCAACATTGGCATCAGGCCTCGCCTGCCAGGCCACCCGGATTGGAGGGTAATTTATGAAGATTGCCTTACCTGGGGCCGCGCTGGGCTGTGCCTGCGAGTAATTCACACCAGGCTCATTTCGGATGCAGTCAAAGACCCCCGTATGTCACTATGACAATGTAATCACAGAGCCACATTAAAAAGTCATTATTGTTTAGAATCCAGCTTGGTTTGAAAAACACTTACTATAAAATTCAACAGCCTTTGTAAATTACCGAAAGGTTTACTCAAGAATACTAGGTGCCGTGATTTAGACGGGGAACTTACCACTTTATTGATTCTGCGGGATTTTGTCGGTTCCTGCATTTATGGGGAATGATTAGTGAGTAATCAGAGTAATAAACTCCTCCGTGTCGCTTCATAAATAATGATGAATTGAATTTGCGTCCTCAAATTTCCCAGCAAGTTGCTCCTGCTCCAAGAGTCTCAGATTCAACTTTGGGGTCGTTCTGCGGAGCCGTATGGAAATGAGTCACCTGCAAGGCAAGGAAAAGTGAGAATTTGTTTCTCGGCTTATGGTGCATTGAGTCGCCCCGGGACACGTCCGGAGAGCTGCAGAATGGTGGGATGCTCAGCTCCGAGCGTGGTCCTAATGCCCCCTGCGGCGGCCCAGGGACTGATTTCCGTCCGGACATGCTCTGTGTCCCCGTTCTGTCTTGGTTTGTCCTGAGAGCGTGCAGCGGATGGGCCTTGAAGCAAGGCGCTCACGTGGGGGTCCAGCTCAGCAAGGGCCCCGGAGCTCCTCCCACCCTCTGCCCCCACCAGCGGCCAGCGCCCAACCCAGCAGTCCTCACCCCCATCCTCACCCCCACCTGGAAGCTACCCTCAGCTGCCGAGTTTGCCTGGATCTGCTGGACTATCTCTAGAAACCTTTCCTACATCCGTCCCTTCCTAGGAGCTCACAATGCACGGAAGCACGCTGGAGTCTCTGCGCAGGAGTGTGGTGAAGAACGTGGCTTCCTGTGTTCAGTCCTGTCGCCCGTCGGCTTAGACACACCTTTACCCACAGGCACCCGTCCACTTGCGGTGCGTCACAGGTGCCCCACGGGGACCCTGTGCCACGCCCGGTCGTACCCCGCGGGTGGGCGTGGGCCCACGCAGCCTCCACCCTCTTCTTGCCTCTCCCTGCCGCCCTCCGGGGGGGACCCTGCTGGGCACCTGAGCACAGGAACTGGATTAAACAGAAATTGAGTTGGACTGAAAAGGGACGGAAGTCGCACCCAAACTGAACTGAATTGAATCGAGTTGGAAGTGAATTAAAATTGGACCGAACTATAATCTAGACGCCGGGCGGGTAGTAGAGACAGGCAAGGAGGGCAGGGGAGAGACAGGCGCCCCGGCCCTTGCCCGCAGGGGTGCTGGGGTCAGCGCTGTGAATAGGAGCCGAACAGTCCGCGCGCGCTGGTGGGTTGTCCTTCGTAAGCACTGAGGCGGTGCTCGCGGATGTTTCTGGAGATGCTGCAGCCTGGACCTTGGCGGCCACACCGCACACATTCCAAGCCCCTGGGATGCAGTGTAATCGGCGCTGTGGGACTGAGCGGGGTGCACCCTTGCGTTGTAAGAGCCGTCCGCCCTGAGCCAGTCCCCTCACGCCTGGGTGTCCCGGGGACAAGGCCTCCAGCATGCAGGGACAGGAGGCCAGCCTGAGAGGAGCTGACGGTCTGGAAGCACACACTCGGTGTGGAGGGGCACCAGCGTCCCGAGACAGGGTCACGCCAGTCCCCAGACCGCCAACCACACTGTCGGCTCCGTGGGGCCCGAAGCCACCTGCCAGGACCCGGCAGGAAGGGAACACAGTGCAGCCCGGCCAGCGCCTGGCAGGCGTCTGCGCCAGGTCCCGGGTCTCTGGGCCCAGTGCTGTGATGGGCCGTGGGGACCTCTGGGCACAGCCCTGAACTCAAACCACTGAGATCCGCGGGCAGCCAGCCGGCGACACAGGCCGGTGAGGACGCGCAGGCGAGCCAACACCAGCCGGTGACCCCCACTCACCAGCGGCGAAGAGATCCCCTCACGCGGCGCAGCCTCCCTGTCTTGGCTGGTGACGCAGGGCCGCACCTCCCACTTCCTCGGGGGAAGCGTGGGGACACCAGCTCCCTCGCACAGCTGAGGTCTTGCGGCCTGCCCGTCCCGCCCAGTCTTCCCTCCGCTCTGAGGCACGGCTATGTGCGGCAACCGTCTCGCCCCCCGGGCTGGCCCGGGACCCTCTCTGCATGGAAATAGCATCGCTGGTGCCGGAAGCCCTCCCCACGGCCTCCCTGGATTCGGGAACTTCTCCTCACTGGGCTTTTCCAGGACGCGGATGCTCCCAGGGAGCCCATCTTCTCAGACGCGGCTTGAGGATCCGAGACCATCGCTGTGTCTGGGTGAACACCCCCCCAGCACACGCGAGGGGACGCTGGCCTGGCCGTGCTCTGACCCCGGGGTGCTGGACACCACCATCCCATCTAGAATCACGCGGCACGCTGCCCTTTTTGTTGTGATAAGTGTTCACACCCACTGGAAAGTGCAAACCTTCTTCTACCTGCCACGTTCTACGTGGCTGGAACGTGGGCAGAGGCCACTGCGCATGGTGACGGGGACTCGGAGGTGGGGCTGAGCTGGGCCTCTGCAGACGGAAATTGCTGGGCATCAGGTCGCACGAGCCCTTCGTGCGGATGGCTGGCCTCAGATTCGGCAGAGGAAGGGGCAGGACAGCCTGAGTGTGAGGACTCGACCCGCCCTCGCTGGCTTTGAGGATGGAGCAAGGCCGCCGTGGGCTGAGGGCTGTGGGAAGCTTCTAGAAGCTGAGAGCTAGCTTCACTTGGCTGCCAGCTGGGATGTGGGGGCATCCGTCCAGAAATGCCTGGAGTTGAATTCTGCCCACACCTGCATGAGCCTGGAGCTTGACTGTCTCCCAGACCTTCCAGAAAGGACCGCAGTGGGCCGACACTTACCTGCCCCCAGCAGCAGTCTGCTGCTCCGTTCATTGCCCTTCCTCTTCACCCTCCCTTGCTTCCCTCATCCCGGAGGGGAGGCCACTGTGGCCAGCAGACCCCCTCCTCCTCCTGCGCCCCTCCACCCCGCCCCCCTGCCTGCACACCACGCCCCACGCTGTCACTGGGTCCAACCCAACGTGCAGACTGGCTGTCCGCTAGAGCCGAGATCTCTGGTCTGCATCCTGGCTGGGGGGACACAGCCTCCCGACCCACGCCCTGGCTGCCACGCCGTCCTGGGACCCCGGTCCCCCTTCTCTCCCCCGCACACCTCGCACTTCTGCACCCAGCCATCGTGTTCATGCCCCCTGAACGCGGGCTGTGCTGGTCCCCGGGAACTCCTCGCCGACCACCCTGGCGCGGCCCTCCTCCACAGCCCACAGCCCACCCTCCCAAGCGTCTCTTCCTGACTTACTCTCTGCGTGTGGGTTGCCCCCAATGCTCAGAAGAGGGGGGGCGCCTCATGGAGTACCCAGGGCTGGCTCTCGCAGGTGTTCAATTATTATTTGTTGACTGAATAAGTGTCCTTGAGGCTGTATTCAGCCATCCCGTCCGCGCACGTCTCTGATGGCTTCTTCCTCTTTCATCTCCCCCGAGCACGTGGCTCACTGCGCTGGTTCTGCTTTCTTAGGGCCTTTTGTTGTCTCCTGTTTCTCCACAGCTTTTTTTTTTTTTTCCTTCAAGACCCACATTCTTTGTCCCCTGCGTGTTCTTGATGGGGTGGCTGGAACATTCAGAACCAATGGCACGGGACGATCGTGCCCATACCCGGACCTAGCAGGTGTTAGCGTTCGGCCCCACTCCCCTCGAACTCTCTCCTCCATATGGTTTCAGCAAAGGTTTGTTCTTCATGACACCACACAAACAGCATCACGTTCTGTAGTTCCGTGCCACAACCCCCCTGCTGGCCCAGGTCCGTGCACGGTTGCTGGGGCCTGTCTTAGCCACTTTGTGAACAGGCTGATGTCATGGAGTCTGTCCCCACCTGGGACCGGCCACTGCTTCCATTCCTTGCACAAAATGCAGCAGTGTCTCCAGAGTCCAGGAGAGATGGGGTCACAGGGTGGAGGGGCCTGCCGGGCTCCAGCTTCACCAGCAGACGAATTGCTTTTCAAAGGGTGTAGCCCGCATACCTCCCTCAGATTGTCTGAGAGCTTACCTGCCCATGGCCCGCACGACTGCTGTTAGGTACTTAGCCTTTGTTCATGTGATGATCTTAAATCCTTGCTTACATTTGCATGTCCCCAATTACTAGGGAGAGGGTGCCTTTTCATGGGTATGGGATATTCAGTTTCCACTTCTGTTCATTGCATGTTCCTATTTTTGGTTAGTTCTTCTTTTGTATTGTCTTACTGGTTAGTATAAGCTCTTTATATATGCAGCATAATGACCATTTGTCTGTTATGTGTATAGAAGATATTTCTTCTTGATCTGGGGCTTGTTGTTTAACTTTTAACTTTGTTTGTGGTGTCTTCTCTTGTACGTGGGTCCACGTACAACAGAGATAGCCAAATGTATCCAACTTCAATTAGGATTGCGTGTCTCACTTAAGAATTTTTCTTAAAACCATAAAGCCATTTCTTCTAAATGCTTCAAAGTTCTGCGTTTCCCATGGAGGACTTCCACACATCCACCATGGCTCCAGACGGAGTCTTGATATTTGGCTTCCTGCTTCCTGCTTCCTGCTCCGCCTTCAAACTTGACTATTCCTGGTCCTTCAGTATCTGCGTGAAGCAGTAATCTACCTGATCAGGGGCCCCAAGGAACACTGTTAGGATTGTAAATGAAACTGTGTTTAGTTTATAGGTTTTTTTACAGGGAAAAATGAACATTTAAAATTGAGTCTTCCTATTCATGGTCTTTCTCTCCAATAGTTAAACTTTCATCTATATCCCCCAATAAAATTTTAGTATTTTCTCATTTGAGATGCTACGCATCTTTATTTACTGTTAGGTAGAGTTCTATTGCTGTTGTGAGCAGTATGTTTTTTTTCTATTGCATTTTCCAATTAGTGCTGGCGATCGGGTAACGGTGCTGTGGGTTTTTATAACCCTTATATCAAACCTTATTAGTTCTAATTGTAAAGTTTCTTGGGAAATGTGTCTATGTAGAGAGTTATGTGGTCTCCACAAATGAGTCTGTGTCTCTTTCCAGTTCTCACCCGTCTCTTTCCTCCTTGTCTTGTGACATTGGCCAGACCGTCAGGCCATGAGAGTGGTCACGCCCTTGGTGCCCAACTTCAGTGGGAAGCCAGGGGTCTGAGGTAGCTTGCAGGAGTTGTCCTTTGTAAATTAAGGTAGCCCTTGTATCTCTGAGTTCCCACCAGGGAGGGGGGTGGAGTCAAATTCAGTCTACATCCCCTGAGATGACCATCAGTTTCTCTCCTGAGACCTGCCAATGAGGTGAATTACACGTGGGATTTCCCAGCAGGATTTTATATGTTTATGTTCCTGGACCAAAACCTACGTGGTCATAGTGATCCCCTCATTCCTCACTCTTGGTGTGTGACCAGTTGCGATGGCCGTGCACCTGCCCTCTGCTGCCCACTGGCCAGCCCCCCCAAATCCCTGGGGCTCTGGTTGCCCTGCCTTGCCCTCTGCCCAGACGGCTCACCAGACAAACTCTAGGAGGAGAGTGGACCTATTATCCAAGTATTTATTGCCAAAGATGCTCCTGTATTGAGATCAAACTAGTAACTGATCCAGGAAAGAGGTTGACTTATTTCTGCTCAGAGCAAGAGGTTGGTGGAGATTCGTCTGTTCTCCCAAGTAAGCAGCCTGTTACTGATGGGGCTCAGAGTCCAGAGATCCCAGGGTCCTTCTGGGTCTTCAGCCCAGGCACCTCAGGGCTCACATCCTCTGAGCTGCTGTCCTTTCTCTAGGATGATGTGTCTCTAGCACACTGTGCCCCCCTCCCCGGCTGCCCCTAAAAGGGTTCAGGTTTCCCGGACAACAGTCCACAATGAGCAGAGCTTAGCAATGGGGTGGGGCTGTGACCAGGCTCCTGGAGCTTCCCACATTCTTTTTTCTCTGCTCAGTGCCACCCCCCAAAGGAAGAGGTGCAGTCCAGGGTCAAGGATGTGAGTTGAATTCACACATTACTTTGGGGTGTCCAGGTGTGCAAGTGGATAGGTGGCCAGGTCCACTCAGGGGTTGCAGCTCATTAAAGAGATTTGCAAGTCGTCAGCATGAAGATGGCAATGAGGCAACAGAAGGATGTCCGACACACGTACTGATCATGGGTTAAGGGTGAGTTGATAAAGGAAGAGAGAAGGAGACAGTAAATGAATCAGTTATTTAAAAAAAAAAAAAAACCTACGCTATTGTGATTAATGGTTATTCCCTGAGCCTCTGCCCGTCTCTCTTTGACACTGAGGACCTTCTATGAAGGCGTTTGGACCGTGTCCCAGGAGGTGGCTCCCAACATCCCTGCATTTCTCATTATTCTGCTCCAATGGTCCCTGACAGGTCACTGCTATGGGGACAGAAAAGCTATCCCTCCATGGCACTTTGTTGCAGAATTTGTGACTCACAGAACATCAGCTGACTGATGTTCAGAACATGTCGTCCTTGATGGAATCAGAGACGCACATTCCTTTGCGAAGTCCGAAACAGGTGGCTTTGACTTCAGCCCTTGTGGCCGCAGCCTCATCTTTTGATCTCAAGTCAAGGGCATAGACTTGGGGCGTCTGAGAGAGGTGTGACATCACTTCCCAGGTTAGACGGTGGGCGGGGGCTTCTGGAAGCATGGCGTTGTCCCCTCCACTCTGTTTGCCCCCTCCCCTGAAGTGGATGCTGGCTCTGGGTGCCCTGGGGGCAATAGGAAGAGACTCACCGACAACTTAGGAGACCCTCGAGAGGCCCGATGCCTGTCGTTTTGTTCCTGGAGTTCAAAAGAATAATTTCAGTGGATAGATTGAAGGACATTATGATCACTGTTTAGACCCAAATCAATGGCCTGGAAGATGAAGTATAAAAAATATGAGCAAAGAGCAAAAATATGAGATGGAAATCATGACAAAACAGATAAAGGGCTTGGAAGATAAATTTAAGAGCTCAAACATGGGAAAAATTAGAGATGTTTTATAAAACAACTCTTGACTAAAATTTGCCTGATGTTTTTCTAATGATTGACTATGGGTTCTGGGTAAAGAGCCACTTTCATTACATTACAAGAAGGGCACAGGCGATCCTCATGACTGATCACTGTTACGTTGACCGTGAGGACCTGGCTGAGGCCGTGCTCGTTGGACCTCTCCACTGCTCCACTCTAACCTTTACTCTTCTTCCCATTTTTCAAACTTTGCTCCTTGGAGGGAAGCCACCATGAGCAGCCCACACTGTAGGGAGAAGGGAGGATGAAGTATTTACGTAATGACTTGGAATTCTTCTCCATGGGACATTTGGTTCTTCTCCCCCATTTATGTATTTATTCAGTCACTGACTTAGATCAGTATGGACTCACAGGTATTTATTTTATGCTTTGGGCTATAATCTTGTACTACTTTATTTTAATGCTCAAATTATTCTGGCTTGGGCCATCAGAAGCTCTTTAAGGTTGGCTCCTGTCCCTTTGACAAAATTCCATCACAGTGGGGTTTTTCACTACTTCTTTACTTTCTGGCACTACAAATGTCCCAGATGCCTCTTGCGTAATTACTGACACCGCCCTGGAATCAGCGGTTCCTCCAAGATCTCGGGTTCCTTTTACCGGAGAATAGTATTAGAAGCCAAGATCTAGGTATTAGGTGTGCTTAGGGTGACTGGGACGTCACTGGAAATCCTGGAGGTGAAAAGTACATTAAGTAAAATGAAAAATTCACTAGAGGGGCTTAACAGTATATTTCAGCTGGCAGAAGAATCCACAAACTTAATGCTAGGTCAATAAAGATTACACGATTTGAAGAATAGGAAGGAAAAAACGAAGAGAAATGAACAGAGCCTCAGTGAAATGTGGAATACCATTAAGCACACCAACATACATGTAATGAGAGTTGCATGGGAATAGAAAAAATACTTGAAAAAGTAATGGCTGGAAATTTTCCAAATCTGATGAAAAATATTAACTTCCTATCCAAGAAACTCAGTATTCCAAGGAGGATAAACACAAAGACACACACCAAAACACATGCTAATTGAAACATCAAAGACAAAGACAAAATCTTGAAAACAGCAGGAGAAAAACAACTCATCACATACAAAAGAACCCCAGTCAGAACCCCAGCTGACTTAGAAACATTGGAGACCAGATGGCAAAGAGATGAAATAGTCAAAGTGTTGAAAGGAAAAATCTGCCGACTAAAAGTCTCATATCCAGGAATAGTATCTTTAAAATATGAGGGTGAATAAAAGTATTCCTAAATAAAAAGACAATTAGTTGCTAACAAATCTACCTTACAAGAAATACTAAAAGAAGTTCTTCAGACTGAAAGAAAGTAGCACAAGATGGTAATTCAAATCCACACAAATAAAAGTGTCAGTAGAGGTAATTATGTAGGTAATTACAAAAGGCTATGATTGCATATTTCTTCTTCCTTCTCTTGACTTACTTAAAAAGCAATTTCATAAAACAATATGTTGTATTTGAGGGCCTATATCATACACATGTAATATATTTGAGAATAACAGCACAAAAGTGGTGGGGAAAAGGTCTATTGGAGGAAGAGAATGACATGAGATATGAATTCAAGTCCACAGGAAGAAATAAAGACGATAAAAAAGGGTAAAGGAGGTTAAAATAACAAGCTCCACAAATATATGCTTGCCTTCCATTCTTCCCTCACCTTCTTTAAAAGGCATGATTATATAAAGTGATTTAACAATGTACTGTTGGGTTTGTAACATATGTAGATGCAAGATGTATAATGATAGAATAAAAAGAAGGAGTGAATGGAGCAATCTAAGAGCAAAGTTTCTATATTTTGTTGGAACTAAGTCAATATAAATCTGAGTTAGATTCTGATACTTTAAGAGATATGTATGGTAAGTCCTAGGGAAACCACTAAAAATAACTTAAACATGTAATTTCATTGTTACATAAATTGTTAGAGAAATTCATGATTGTTCATGTTGCATTAAAAAAACATCTACCTTAAACAAAGTGAAGCAGTAACAGAAGGACAGAGGAATGAAAATGACATGAGACATAGAAAACAAAAAGCAAAATGGCAGGTGTAAATCTAGTTATATCAACAATAATTCTAAATGTGAATGGATCAAACAATCTAATCAAAAGGCAGAGGTTGACTGATTGTCTGAAAAATAAACCAAAATACAACTATGTGGTGTCTACAACAGACATATTTTAGACTCAGACATACAAATAGTTTGAAAGAAAGGATGAAAATGGATAAAAGTGCCAGAGAGACTGCACTATGATCAGACAAAATCAACTTAAAAACACACACACAAAATTACTACACATAAAGAGGGCCATTTCATAGCAATAAAAGGGCCAATTCATTAGAGAACTATAAGCAAGCATGTTTCCTTTTAAACATATATGCAGGAGGAGGAGTTAAGATGGCAGAGGAGTAGGGGACCCTAATTTCATCTGGTCCCTGGAATTCAGCTAGATAGTTATCAAATCATTCTGAACACTTGCAAAATAAATCAGAGATCTGAGAAAAGAATTGCTGCAATTCTACAAATAGAAAAATAACCACTTTTTGGAAGGTAGGAGGTGCAGAGATGTGGATCTGTGGCGAGATATCTGAAGATAGGACGAAGGGGCAGGAGCCTGCTTAAAGAGGCTTCTACACAGTATTATAAGCAGCAGAGCCCAAAATCGGAATTTTTAGAAGTTTGCTACAGTAGGGGACGTCCCCACTGCTCAGATGGTGAAGTGGGGTGAATTCCCAGGTGGGACAGTGTGGTCTCAGGATCCCCAGGGTCACAGGAAGACAGGGGAGCCTGAGTGCAGAAGAGTTCCCAGGCATTGGAACAGGGAAGCGGGTTGCAAACAGTGAGCCCAGGTGCCGGCTTTCTGCTCAATGTTGCCATAAACTGTGAACCCTGACACGGTGGGATGACCGTTCTCAGAGCAGGGGCCCAGCAAGAGGCAGAGCTGTGGTGAGAGCCCCCACCCTCCCTCAGGAGGAGTGGTGTGGCAAGGGTACGAGCTGCAGGAATCCATAAAGTTTGGAGACTCCAAACGCGGGGCTGCATTTCTGAGATAAAAATGCTCAGTCACAGACTGGGTGAGCACAGAGTGTGGACGGAGACCAGGGAGACAGGTGTAATTGACTGCTTCTCTCTGGAGGTGCACTGAAGAGTGGGGGGTACGAACATTCAGCTCCAGGACTAGAGATGGGGTATGGCAATTTTCATCCCCCAAATTGATGCTGAAAGCCTTCAGGCAGCAAAATAGCCACAGAGAGCAATCCAGAGTGCTTACATTAAGCCCAGCACCCTGGCAAGGGGGTGCAATTTCACCCAGGCAAAGACACCTGAGAATCAGTGTAACGGGCCCCACTCCCAGGAGACCATCAGGAACATCCAGTTAATACCAAGTTACCAATCTTAGAGAACTGCAAAACTTCAGCTCTTGGGAAAAACAGCATATAGTATTTGCAGGTTATTTTTATTATTCTTTAGTCTTTCAGTTTTAGGTTTTTCACAGTTATTTTCTGATTTTTTTCAATTTTTTTTATTTTTTAATTTTATATGTACATTATATATATATATTGTTTTTTGTTTCCTTTCATTGTATTTTATTGTACTTTTATATATATACTTTAAGTTTTTCTTTCTTTTCTATTTTGAGATCTAGTTCATTTTATCAAACAAACCAAAATACACCCAGGATCTAGTTTATTGTTTTGTTCTGGTTTACTTCTTGTTTGATTCCATCTTATTTTGTTTTGTTTCCTTTTTTTTTTTTTCTGGTTAGTTTTGTTTGTATTTTTCTGGTGTTGTTATTTTTTTTCTCTCTCTCTTTCTTCTATTCTTTTCTGGACATAATGCTGAGATGGAGAAACTCACCCCAAAATAAAGAACAAGAGGAAGTATTTAATCAATATGGATATAAGTAAGATGTCAGAACTAGAATTCAAAACAATGATTATAAAGACACTAGCTGGGCTTGAAAAAAACATAGAAGACGCTAGAGAATCCCTTACTGTAGAAATAAAAGAACCAAAATCTAATCAGGCAAAAATTAAAAATGCTTTAACTGAGATGCAGGCAAAAATGGAGGTTCTAACAGCTAAAATAAATGAGGCAGAAGAGAAGTCAGTGATATAGAAGACAAAATGATGGAAAACAGGGAAGTTGAGAAAAAGAGGGAAAAAAAAGAGAAAAAAATCCAGATCCAACTACTGGATCACAGAGGGAGAATTGAAGAAATCAGCAATACCATGAAGTGAAATAATATTTGAATAATAGGCGTCCCAGAAAATGAAGGGGGGTGGGCAGAAGTTTGATTTGAACAAACTATAGTTGAGAACTTCCCTAATCTGGGGAAGGAAATAGGCATTCAACTCCAGAAGGCACAAGAGAACTCCCATCTAAGTCAATAGAAATAGGTCAACACCTCCACACATAATAGTGAAGCTTGCAAATTTCAGAGATAAAGAGAAAATCCTGAAAACAGCTTGGGACAAGAGGTCCTTAACCTACAAGGGTAGACACATTAGATAGGCAGCAGACATGTCCACAGAGGCCTGGCAGGCCATAAACGACTGGCATGAAATATTCAGGGTGCTAAATGGGAAAAATATGCAGCCAGGAATACTTTCTCCAGCAAGGCTGTCATTCAGAATAGAAAGAGAGATAAAGAGTTTCCAGGACAAACAAAAACTAGATGAATTCATGAACACTAAACCAGCCCTGCAAGAAATATTAAAGGGGATCCTTTGAGTGAAGAGAGAGCCCAAAAGTAACAAAGATCAGAAAAGAACAGATACAATTTACAGAAACAACGACTTTACAGGTAATACAATGGCACTCAATTCATATCTTTCAATAATTACTCTGAATGAAAATGGACTAAATGCTCCAATCAAAAGACACAGGGTATCAGACTGGATAAAAAAAACAAACAAACAAGACCCATTGATATGCTGCCTACAAGAAACTCATTTTAGACCCAAACACACCTACAGTTTGAAAGTGAGGAGGTGGAGAACCATTTATCATGTTCATGTAGATCAAAAGAAAACTGGAGTAGCAATCCTTATATCAGACAAACTAAATTTTAAACCAAAGACTGTAATAAGAGATGAAGTAGGACACTATAACATAATAAAAGAGTCTATCCAACGAGAAGATCTAACAATTGTAAATATTTATGCCCCTAAACAGGGAGCAACCAACTATATACACCAATTAATAAAATTAAAGAAACAGATTGGTAATGATACAATAATAGTAGGGGACAATAACACCCCATTCACAGCAATGGACAGATCATCCAAGCAGAAGATCAACAAGAAAACAAGGGTTTTGAATATCACAGTGGACCAGATGGACTTCACAGGTATATTCAGAGCATTTCATCCTAAAGCAACAGAATACACATTCTTCTCAAGTGCACATGGAATATTCTCCAGAATAGATCACATTCTGGGTCACAAATCAGGTCTCAACTGGTACAAAAAGATTGAGATTATACCCTGCATAACTTCAGACCACAATGTTTTAAAACTTGAACTCAATTACAATTTGGAAGGAACACAAATACATGGAGGTTAAAGAGCATCCTACTAAAGAATGAATGGGTCATCCAGGAAATTAAAGAAAAAAAAATTTTAAATACATGGACACAAATTAAAATGAAAACATGACAGTTCAGAACCTTTGGGATGCAACAAAGGCCTAAGAGGGAACTATATAGCAATACAGGCCTTTCTCAAGAAACAAGAAAAGTCTCAAATACACAAGCTAACCTTACGCCTAAAGGAACTGGAGAAAGAACAGCAAATAAAGTCTAAATCCAGCAGGAGAAGAGAAATAATAAAGATTAGAGCAGAAATCAATGATATAGAAATAAAAAAAAAAACAGTAGAACAGATCAATGAAACTAGGAGCTGATTCCTTGAAAGAATTAATAAGATTGACAACCCCCTAGCCAGACATACCAAAAAGAAAAGAGAAAGGACCCAAATAAATAAAATCATGAATGAAAGAGGAGAAATCACAACCAACAATGAAATACAAGCAATTATAAGAGAATATTATTAGCAATTATATGCCAACAAATTAGGCAATCTGGGAAAAATGGATGCATTCCTAGAAACATTTAAACTACTAAAACTGAAACAGGAAGAAATAGAAAACCTGAACAGACCCATAACCAGCAAAGAAATTGAAGCAGTAATCAAAAATCTCCCAACAAACAAGAGTCCAGGGCCAGATGGCTTCCCAGCAGAATTCTACCAAACATTTAAAGAAGAATTAATACCTATTTTCCTGAGGCTGTTTCAAAAAACAGAAATGAAGGAAAAGTTCCAAACTCATTTCTTTGAGGCCAGCATTATCTTGATCCCAAAACCAGACAAAGACCCCACCAAAAAGGATAATTACAGGCCAATATTCCTGATGAACATGGATGCAAAAATTCTCACCAAGATACTAGCTACTAGGATCCAACAGTACATTAAAAGGATTATTTACCACAACCAAGTGGGATTTATTCCTGGCTGCAAGGGTGGTTCAACATCTGCAAATCAATCAATGTGATACACCCCACTAAAAAAAGAAAGAACAAGAACCATATGATCCTCTCAATAGATGCAGAAAAAGCATTTGACAAAATACAACATTCTTTCTTGATAAAAAACTCTCTGCAGTGTAGGGATAGAAGGAACATACCTCAAAATCATAAAAGCCAAATACAAAAAGCCCACAGCAAACATCATCCTCAAAGGGGAAAAACTGAGAGCTTTTCCCCTAAGGTCAGGAACATGACAGGGATGTCCACTCTCACCACTGTTATTCAACATACTGCTGGAAGTCCTAGCCTCAGCAATCAGACAACAAAAAGAAATAAAAGGCATCCAAATTGGAAAAGAAGAAGTCAAACTTTCACTCGTCACAGATGACATGATATTCTATGTAAAAAACACAAAAAACTCCACCCAAAAATTGCTAGAACTGATACAGGAATTCAGCAAAGTCACAGGATATAAAATCAATGCACAGAAGTCAGTTGCATTTTATATACTAATAGTGAAGCAGAAGAAAGAGAAATCAAGGAATCAATCCCACTTACAATTGCATCAAAACCATATGATACCTAGGAATAAACTTAACCAAAGAGGTAAAGGATCTATACTCTGAAAACTATAGAACACTTATGACATAAAAGAAATTGAGGAAGACACAAAGAAATGGAAAAACATTCCATGCTCATGGATTGGAAGAACAAATATTGTTAAAATGTCTATGCTACCCAAAGCAATCTATACATTAAATGCAATCCCTATCAAACTACCATCAACATTTTTCACAGAGCTGGAACAAACAATCCTAAAATTTGTATGAAACCAGAAAAGACCCTGAATAGCCAAAGGAATGTTGAAAAAGAAAACCAAAGCTCAAAGCATCACAATTCTGGACTTCAAGCTATATTACAAAGCTGTAATCATCAAGACAGTATGGTACTGGCACAAAAACAGACACATAGATCAATGGAAGAGAATAGAGAACCCAGAAATGGACCCTTACCTCTAGGGTCAACTAATCATCAACAAAGCAAGAAAGAATATCCAATGGAAAAAAGACAGTCTCTTCAACAAATGGTGTTGGGAAACTTGGACAGCCACATGTAGAAGAATGAAACTGGACCACTTTCTTACATCATACACAAAAATAAACTCAAAAGGGATGAAAGACCCCAATGTGAGACAGGAATCCATCAAAATCCTAGAGTAGAACACAAGCAGCAACCTCTGTGACCTTGGCCATAGCAACTTCTTGCTCGACACATCTTCAAAGACAAGAGAAACAAAAGCAATAATGAACTATTGGGACTTCATCAAGATAAAAAGGTTTTGGACAGCAAAGGAAACTAAAAGGCAATTTACAGAATGGGAAAAGATATTTGCAGATGTCTTATCAGGGCTAGTATCCAAAATCTATAAAGAATTTATCAAATTCAACACCCAAAAAACAAATAATCCAGTCAATAAATGGGCAGAAGACATGAACAGACATTTTTCCAAAGAAGACATCCAAATGGCCAAGAGACACATGAAAAAGTGCTCAGTATCGCTCGGCATCAGGGAAATCCAAATCAAAACCTCAATGAGATACCACCTCACACCAGTCAGAATGGCTAAAATTAACAAGTCAGGAAACGACAGATGTTGGCGGGGATGGGGAGAAAGGGGAACTCTCCTACACTGCTGGTGGGAATGCAAGCTGGTGCAGCCACTCTGGAAAACAGTATGGAGGTTCCTCAAAAAGTTGAAAATAGAGCTACCCTCTGACCCAGCAATTGCCCTACTAGTTATTTATCCAAATGATACAAACATAGTGATTCAAAGGGGCATATGCACCCCAATGTTTATAGCAGCAATGTCCACAATAGCCAAAATATGGAAAGAGCTCAGATGTCCTTTGACATATGAATGGATAAAGAAGATGTGGTGTATATATACAATGGAATATTACTCAGCCATCAGAAAGAATGAAATCTTGGGGTGCCTGGGTGGCTCAGTCAGTTGAGCATCTGCCTTTGGCTCAAGTCATGATCCTGAGGTCCTGGGATCAAGCCCCATGTCAAGCAGAGAGCCTGCTTCTCTCTCCTCCTCTGCCACTCTCCTGTTCGTGCTCTCTCTCTCTCAAGTAAATTTTTTAAAAATCTTAAAAAAAAAAAAAAAAGAATGAAATCTTGCCATTTGCAATGACGTGGATGGAACTAGAGGGTATTATGCTAAGAGAAATAAGTCAGTCATAGATAAATACCATATGATTTCGCTCATATGTGGAATTTAAGAAACAAAACAGATGAACAGAGGGGAAAGGAAAGACAAATAAAATAAGATGAAAATTGAGAGGGAAGCAAACCATAAGAGACACTGAACTCCAGGAAACAAACTGAGGGTTGTTGGAAGGGAGGTAGGTGGGAAGATGGGGAAACTGGGTGACAGGCATTAAGGAAGGCACATGATGTAATGAGCACTGGGTGTTATTTGCAACTAATAAATTTCTAAATTCTACCTCTGAAACTAATAATAAGCTACATGTTAGTTAAATTGAATTTAAATAAAACAATTTTTAAAAAGTATATGTAAGTAGCAACAGACTCCAAAAATACATAAAGTGAAACTGACAGAATTGAAGGGAGAAATAGTCAATGCAACAATAATAGTTGGAGACATCAATACCCACTTTCAATAATGAAAAGAACAAGCAGGCAGAATATCAATAAGGAGTTGAGGACTTGAACAACATTATAAACTAACCAGACCTAACAGACATTTGTAGAGTACCCAAAACAATAACAGTAGAATACATCTCCTCAAGTACACATACAACAGTCTTTGGGATAGACCTTATGTTAGACTATAAAACAAATATAAATAAATTTAAAAGGATTTAAATGATACAAGGTATATTCTCCAACCACAGTGAAGTTAAAATAGAAATCAATAATTAAAAGAAATTCATAAATATGTGGAAATTAACCAGTACACTCTTAAATACCCAGTGGGTCAAAGAAGAAACTTCAAGGGAAATTAGAAAATATGATGAGATGAATAAAAATGAAAAGATAATATATCAAAACTTATGAGATGCAACTAAAATAAGTAAAGATGTTCAGAGGGGAATTTACAGCTGTAAACACCTATATTAAAAAATAAAATCTCAAATCAATAACCTACTCCTCTACCTTAAGAAACTAGAAAAAGAATTAACTAAACCCAAAGCAAGCAGAAGAAAAGAAATAAAGACTAGAGCAGAAACAAATGAAATAGAGAATACAAAACAATAGAGGAAGTCAACAAAACCAAAAGTTTTGTTCTACTGAACACAAGTTTGGTTCTTTGAAAAGACAAAAGTGACAAATCTTTAGCTATAACTGACCAAGAAAAAGAAAGAAGACTCGAACTATTAAAATCAGGAGTGAAAAAGGGGTTATCGCTACTGGTCTTGCAGAAATAAAAGGGATTATAAGGAAATACTATAAACACGTATGCCAACAAATTAGATAACTCAGATGAAATAGGAAAAAACCTAGAAAGAGAACAACTTCCAAAACTAACTCCAGATGAAGTAGAAACCTAAATAGACTTCTAACAAAAGATTGGATTAGAAATCAAAAACTTCCCAGGTTCAGCGGGTTCACTGGTGAATTCTACCAAATGGAATATGAATCCTTCGCAAACTCTTCCAAGAAATGGAAGAGGAGAGAACACTTCCCGCTTCATTTTATGAGGCTAGTATTGACTTTATACAAAAACCTCATAAAGACATCACAAGAAAATAAATTATAGACCAATATCTCTGGTGATTTCCCTTGTCAATACAGAGAAGAAAATCCTCAATAAAATAATAACAAACTGAATCCACAACACATAACAAGGATTGTACACCATGACCAAGTGGGATTTATCCCAGGAACACAAGGTTGATTTGCCATACAAAAATCAATTAATATTAACAGAAGCAAGGGCAAAAACCACACAATCATCTCAAAGGATACAGAAAAAGTATTTAACAAAGTCCAACACTTTTTTGTGATAAAAACACTCAAGAAACTAGGAATAAAGGAAATTTCTCAACCTGATACAAAGCATCTACAAAAACTCAGAGCTCACTTCATAATTAATGGTGGACGACTGAAAATCTTTCCCCCTAAAATCAGGAACAAGACAAGGACCTCTATTGTTGCCACTTCTCTTCAACATTGTACTGGAGGTTCTAGCCAGGGCAACTGGGCAAGAAAATGAAATAAAAGGCATTCAAATTAGAAAAGAAGAAGCAAAGCTATCTTTATTTGAAGATGACGGTATTGTGTATATTGAAAGTCACAAGGGGAGCCCCTGGGTAGCTCAGTCATTTAAGAGTCTGACTCCTGATTTTGGCTCAGGTCATGACATCAGGCTCTGTGCTCAGTGGGTCGTCTGCTTCTCCCTCTGCCCCTTCACCTGCTCGTGTGCCCTCGTGCACCCTCTCAAATAAATAAATAAAATCTTTTTTTAAAAAAAGGAATGAAGTACCCATTAATGCTAGAAGGATGTGTACGAGGATGAAACTTGAAAACATTATTCTAAGTGAAAGAAGCCAGTAAAAATAATCACATGTTGTGGGACTGCATTTATAATGAAATGTGCAAACTAGGCAAATCCACAGACAGGGAGCAGGTGAGTGGTTGCCTGGGGTTAGGGGCGGGTGGGGAAGAACAGGAAGGGCTCCTACAGGAATGCAGTTTCTTTCATGGGGGACAGAAATCTCTGAAATTAGAATGTGGGGATGGCTGCACAGCCTTGTGAATGCTCTGAACGCATTCACTTGCACACATTAAATGGGTGGTTTACACGGTACGAAATTATATCTTAGTAAACATGTTCGTTAAAAAGCACTAGGACTTGAGAGGTCAGAGCAACTTTGTCCATCATAAGAGTACAGATAATTACAATGTTATTTTGAACACACTGGACATGGGAGAGGATGGAAAACTTGTTAGTTTAATTCATAAGGGCAGTGAACCTTAATTATTTAATTAAAAGAGGGCAGAAAAAGTTAACTATAGACTGAATCACTTACAAATATACTTACAAACAAATTCTAAATAAAATATTAGCAAATAGAATCTAGAAAAACATTTTTAAATGGCAACTATGACCAAGTACATTTTGTTCCAGGAATGCAGGGATGGTTCAAAACCAGGAAATCCAGGATTTCAATCAAATTTAGTATATCAATCAATCATATAATCCCACCAATAGATGAAGAAACAGTGTTTGATGAAACTTGTCAGTCAGTCTGACCAAAAAAGCCCTGAGTAAAATAATACTAAGAGGAAACTATTTAACTCACATAAAGAGATCTCGAAAACCAGCGCAGATTGTAGGGAGTGGCCCCACCAGAGTGCGCAGAGGTCCTGCACATCCCTTCGCGGGCCGCCTAGACAAGGCCTGGCCACAGTGCCCCCTGAGTCTTGCCCTGAGGGCCCCCCTGAAGCCAGGGGGCATCACCACAAGGGTGCAGCTGCAGACCTCCGTGTAAGTCTACACAGTTGTTCAGTCATGCCTCGGGGGGTCCTCTGTGGCAGATCCGCCTACCAGCCATGCCGGCTCTCACTGCCCATGCCTCCCCCAGCCAGGCTCCCCTTCCAAGCTGGGGGACGGGGCACCTTGGTCCCAGAGCATCCTACCCCTGCTGCCCTCCATGCCCTGTCCGCGGTTCCATCAGTCCAGGCCTTTGTGAGCACCCCTCGTCCCAGCTGCTGGCTCTCCTTACCCAGTGGACCCCAGCTGCCCGCTCTCCTTACCCGGTGATGGGCGTCCCAGTTACCTGTGCCGTCCAGTGACTCATTCCAAGCCCGTCAGCTTAAACAACACAGCATGTTATCGCACACTTTCCACGTTGGGAACTGGGTGTGGGTCATGGTCCTCTGCTCAGCCCCAAAGCCTGCAAACATCTATCCGGCAGGCCACACTCCTGCCTGGAGCCCAGGCGGCGGGTCTGTCAGGAGAGTCTGCTCTCTGCTTTCTTGTGGGCTGTGCGCTGGGCTGAGGACCACTCTTGGCTCCCAGAGGGGCCACAGATTTGCCACATGGCTTCTGTGGGCAGCTCACAACAGGCCTGTTTGCTTCTGTCCAGCGGCAGGAGGACGTCTGATTCCTCACCTTCTATAAAGGCCCCCCTGAGTAGGCTGGGCCCCCCAGGACAATCTCCCCTTGGACTCAACAACCCATTCATGACAGTGAGATCTCGCCTCCCCCAGGTCCCCCCAGGGGCATGCACACCAGGGGCAGGGCTTTGGGGTGCTCCTGAGAATCCTGCCGACCACGGTGGGAGGAGAGGCAAGAGGCGGGAAGAGAAAGGGGACAAGGACAGCCCCAGAGAAAGAAGCAGAGCTTGGGGATGCTCATCCCTCTGACTCTTCAGGCCTGGGAATGGTCTTCTGCCCTGCCCCCACCCTGGATCCCCTGCGCAGGGGAGAGGCGGGGTTGCCAGGAGGGCCTTCCTGAAACATAGCGCTGACCTGCCCCCCTGTCCTCAGGAAGAGGGCCAGACACCTGAGCTCAGCAGACAGGTCCCGGGCCTTACCTCCCAGGAGCCTGTGTCCACAGCGGGGCCCAAGGTCTCGGCCCCCAGCACCAGACTCTGGCCCTGGGTGAGATGGGGTGTTGGCATCTCCTCCGCCTTCAAGGCCTCTGGCCGGCATCCCGTCCCCTGTTCAGGAGGCCACGTGGGAGGCTTTGCTCATCGTCCCCCAACCGGCCCCTCCCACAGCCCTGTTTGCTGGGAAATGCCCACTCTCGGGGGGGGGGGGTGGCTCTTGCAGCCAGAGGTCCCCAGGCTGCTTGGTCCCCCCACCCACATCCTCAACCCACAGGAGGTGCGCCCTGTGCCCACCCCCATGAGCACAGCAGCATCCATAAGCAATTTCAGCATTAGTCAGCCCTCGACAGCCACCCTCTGACTGCTCTGTCCTGAGCTACTTTTCAGGCTGACTCATGTCACTGCACGGAGAGCCTGGGGTCGGAGCGGGCTCTCCCACAAACAGGGAGCTACGGGCAGTGGTCAACATGTCCCCACCGATGGTGGACACGCACGCCCGGCCAGCAGCCACCCCACGTGGGACCCGGCCCTGCCTTTCCTGCGAGTGGCCCGGAGAGGAGAGGAGTGCTTCCTGGAAGCGGGGCCCCGACGCCCTGGGGGTAGGTGCGGAGGAGGCCCCGAGGCGCACACGGCCCTCTCATGCCGTCTCCCAAACTCAGCAACTACAACCAACAATGGAAAAACAAACAACCCAACTGGCAAAGGGTTCCAACAGGTATTTCTCCGGGGAAGCTGAGCAAATGGCCAGCAGGGCTGTGGAAAGATGCTCGCACACGGAGTCATCAGGGACATGCAAGCAGAGAGCACGCTGGGGCACCGCTTGGCACCCCCTGGGAGGGCTGGTATCAAAACGAACAAAACCAGAAAACCGGCAGTATTGGTGGGGATATGGAGAGACTGGGTCCCTCGCATGTCCCACGTCACGTGTCGCTGGGGGCTGTGCAGTGCCGGGGCCACTGTGGGAGCCGGTCGAGAGGTTACAGGGTCTCCAGGGGCCCCAGGGCTGGTAGCCGTGGGCAGAGACCCAGGGGACCTGAAGCCAGGCTGGCACGGCAGCTCCATCCAGAACAGCCCTGGGATGGAAGCAACCATCCGCGGGAACGGGCGAACAGAAAGGGACGTCTCCTTACCCTGGAGTGTGTTTCCCAGTACAGGGCTGCAGGGTGGACGCAGACGAGGACACGGATTAAAGGCGTCACACTACGTGGAAGAAGCCGGTCACCAAGGGCCACATCGTAAGTAACTCCTTTCCTAGGAGATGTATGGACAGGCAAATCTGTAGAGAGAGAACGTGGATGAGTGGCTGCCAAGGACCAGGGCGTAAGGCGGGGTGACAGCTAACAGACACGGGGTTTCCTTCGGGGGTCACAAAAATGTTCTCCAGTTAGAGTGTGCCTATAGTTTGCTTATATAGGTTGCCCGACTCTGTAAACACACCCAAAACGAGTAACTCTGCGCTTAAAAAGAAACTTCTAGGCAGCACGAAATAGTAGAACCCCATTTTATGGACGAGGCTTGGAGATGTTCTCTGAAAGCTGCCTTACCCTCTGCCTGACACTTCGGGGGGGCCACAGAGCCTGCGGCCGCTCCCCTGGGGCCCGCAATGGGCCTGGGTCCCATCCCTGGGCAGGCAGGTGGCACTGGAGGACACAGACAGGGACAGGCATGGGGACCCTGGACCAACCCAGGGCCATCACTGCCCTGCCTGTGCATCTTCTCTTTATTAAAGTGTCACGGAGGGGCACCTGGGCAGCTCAGTTGGTTAAGCGACTGCCTTCGGCTCAGGTCATGATCCCAAGATCCTGGGATTGAGTCCCGCGTCGGGCTCCCTGCTCAGTGGAGAGTCTGCTTCTCCCTCTGCCCCTCCTCCTGCTCGTGCTCTCTCTCTTTCCCAATCAAATAAATAAATAAAATCTTTTTTTAAAAAAAGTGTCACAGAGACAGCACCCTTTCCAGGCACGGGGGCGGGGCCGAGGTGGGGGCCACCAGATGGAAAAAAGAAAGCCCTGAAGTATGGAGCCAGGATCATCCTGGGCACTTTGTGCCAAGGTCCTTGATTTTTTTCAATTTTATTCGCTCACTTTTAGGCAAATGGGCAGGATGCCTGTGGGGCCCCCGGAGTCAGGGTCTGGCCTCACCTTGTCAGAATCGCAAGCCCAGGGGCACTGAGGCTCAAGGCTCCCCACCTGGCTGCAGCCGACAGGACCAGGGGCTGACTGCTCCCACTGGAGTTTCCCCTGGGGGGCCGGGAGAGCAGCATAATTTCCGGGATGGTCAAATCCTGCAATGGCCTGAACGAAGCCACTGATTCTCGGGGTTGGACAGAGCAAGCACCCCGCAGGGAGAGCTCGCTCCCCGAGAGCCCTGGGAGGCCTGCCTGCATGCAGCCAGATGGCCCTATCTCGGCTCCCTGAGATACATGGAGAGGAGACATTTCCTGCTGTCGCTGAAGGTCGCTCCTCTCCTAGGCTCACCTGCAGGTGCCACAGGCCCGGACAGGTGCCCATGAGCCTCTGCCCTGTCTGCCACGGGAAGGCAGGAGGATTAGATTCCTGACCATGTAAGGCTGTGGTGTGTGCCAGGCATCCCGCGGGCATCCCAGGGGTGGAGCTGCAACCCCTGGGAGCGGGTTCCCACCGGGGCTCCCACGGCCCTGACTTCCCGCAGCCCCAGGCCCGACAGGGAATCAGAGGAGATGGCACCAGACGGAAGTCTAGGGATTGGGAGGGGACCAGGGCGCTCTCGAGCCTATGCTCACCCCCAGTGAGCATCTAAGAGACTGCCCCAAGGGGGTGGACTGGAGCAGGGAGGCACCCCAGGGACTGGACACAGATGTGGCAGGAGAGGGGCCAGGACAGGAGGTGGGGCAGGTGGTGGAGGTGGCTGTGGGCGGAGCCTCCCGGACCACAGGGAGCGGCCCCTGGCCACGAGTGTATTCAGAATTCCTTCTCTGTAGGGTCCAGGGCCTTCCCTCTGCCTCCAAGGAGCTCTCAGACGGAGAGGGGCACGCCGACCAGGGTGGGTGGCCCCCATTCAAGGAGTCCTCCCTGGGTTCCCCACCACCAACCACCACAGGAGCCTCTGTCTGGTGAAGGGGGAGCCAGGTGAGGCTCCGAGAGAGTGAGGACCACCTGACTGCCCCTTCTTCCTCCTCTCCTGCCCGGCATTGGCCCCTCCAAGTCTCCCTGCCCTGACCCCCGGCCATCTTCGGGGAAGTCCTGCAGGTGCTCAGCCCTCTGGGGCTGTAAGTGCGGGCCTAGGCCCTCCTTCTGGGGCTGCCACTGAAGACTCAGGCGGCCTCGCCGCACTACCCCCTCCCCAGTGTGACCGGAAAAGGAGGCAAGTAGACCAGACGTCCCTAGGGTCCTGCCGCTCAATGTTCTCCGATCCAGGAGGAGAGACCCTCCTTGGCACTTCATGGGATGTCCTAGAGCACAGACACAAGGCCCAGGGAAGCCTTCTAGCAGGGCCTGGAGGTCTTTCTGGAGGAGGCCTATAGGCCTGTCAACACTACAGGGAGCGGTCCCTCTAGGAGGGACCCAGAAGCCCCAGGACCTGTGCTCATCCAGCTCGCCATGACCTTCCGGATGTGGTCTGTGTGGCTGAGTAATGAAGCCCCTCCCCCTCACGTGTTCCTGTAGGTTCGCACAGCCGACCACCTCCCTGCGGCCAATGGGCCCAGCACGACCCAAAGATGAAGCAGGTCTCCTACCTCTTTGAACACGGGCACTCCCGGGGACCCGGGGTGCCACACACTTATGTATTAGACGTGTTTAATGATCACCCGGTACCATAATTAGATATTAAAAATCTCACTGTGCCATCATAAAATAACATGGAACGAATAATAAAGTATCACAGTTATAAAGTCATCAAAATGTAATAAAATGGTGTTATTACAAAGGCTTAAAATTTAACGATGGTTTTTTAGTGTGCCACTTATTATATAATTAAAGTTACAAAATAGGATAGAGTAATTAAAATAGAGACTTGAGGCTTTGCATGGGGTCCCAACCTACCCTCAGTGTGGGTGGGGCGAAGCAGTCCAGCCTCCCGGGGGCCGGGGCCTCGGCCAGGGGCCTTCCTGGGCCTGGGCTGACCTGTTGCCGCATGGGCGGCGTGGGCTCCAGAGGCCGAGGGCTTGGGGCTGGCAGGGCCCGCCGGCATCCCCTCAATGCACGCCTGTACTTCCCACTGCCGGCACCCACATTTCTTTGCCAAATGCCCCAGGACCTTCTACTGTCCCTGCCATGAGAGCTAACGCCGGCAGGAGCTGGCCTCAACCAGGGCCTCCTGGATCGCCGGGTGACCATCCCAGCTTCCTGGCCCCTCGGTGGTAACTGAGGCTCCCAGCTGACCCTGGGGGCTTCCACTCCCCTCCCACAAGCTTGCTACAAGCTGCCTGCCTCGTCTTGCTTCCTGCCCACCCCAAGTAAACCCCTTACCTGACCCAAGGTTCCTGGGGACCCAGGAATGCTCAGTGGACAGTGAGGATGGAGCTCAGGTCCCCGAGCCTGCGGTATGGCAGGCCGCGCTGGACGTGGGGCTCACAAGTGACCAGATCTGGTCCGGCTCAAGCAAACCACAGGCAGGATGTGCTGGGTCAAGGATGTGACAACTGACAGACGCCCCTACTCAGCCCGGGGTTGGCAGAGGAGTGGAGGAAGATGGCCGGCGGAGGGACAACGTGTGTAAGGGCTCGGGGGAGCAAGTTCAAGGAGCTACGTCATTCCACGAGGCAGAGCCGTGGAGTCTCACTGAATAACGGCCAGCTCACTTCGCACTGGGAAAACTGTCCTGTGCACACCTCCAGTCCTCGTCCCTCTGGGAGCCTTAGCCCAGGATGGGAGTGTGGGGGACAGGCCGGCCCTGCAGACGGGGCCCCGGGCCAGCGCCCGCCAAGGTGGGCGGGGTGATGCAGTCACGGCATCACCCCGCTTCAGGCCTGGTGGGCGCGTGCGGGCTCTCCAGGAAGAGGGGGCCTGTTGCCCCACTGTAGATCATCCTTAAAAAAGAAACCAGAGACACCCCGGGTACCTCCCTGCGGCCCCATAAATCTGGAGAGGAGGGAGCCGCGCTCAGAGAACACAGGCTTTTGAATTTTAAATGGCCAATTTGGTCAATGAATCAATTTCACTGGGCTGAGGCGAGCGTGCCGATGAAAGCAGTTTTAAGACCTATTTGAAGCGGTGAGAACCTCTTTGTTCACGCTCTTCTCATACTGCCGTCCTCTAATATTTCATCTGTATTCATTTTTATGGCTTTCCAAATTATAGATGTCAGCTAAAAACTGAAGAAGAGAGGTACGGGGAGGAGGAGGAGGGACTCGCTGCTGTCGAGAAGAGAGGCTGAGTTTGACTCGACTCACAGTGGATCCCTGCGTCTCCGGCCGCGCTCCCGCATCCACGCAAGGGCCTCGTGCGGCCGTGGGGTGGAGAACGAGGTAGACGTCCCCCCGCAGCGGGGCTCACGTTCTGGGGGGAAGAAAGAGAGCCCCTAGGAGCCAGCAGGACAAAGACCCCAGTGCTCCGGGCAACACAGGGTTCCGGCCACCCGCTCCTGCCCACGTCCCTTCCACCGCACCCAAAGAGCACCCCGAGGTTACGGTTCCCATCTCTGAGAACTCGTGTCCTGCTGATTCTGAATCGTTCTGACCCAAAATTAGTATGTGCATTATCCTGGCTTAAAATTAGTATGCGCATTATCTTTGAGAAACAGTGTTTTCTCTACAACTTACAATGTGAAGAGATCCCAAGACCAGTACTTGAAACCACAAATATTTGAGAGTCCGTAAGCATTTCCTGTAAAGGGCCAGCCAGTCAGCCCTTGTGGGCCGGGCCATCCCGGTTGCAGGCACTCAGCTCCGAAGCTGCCGTGTGAAAGCAGTCATAAGCAGCACGCAGCACCCGGGGGTGGTGCCGACCCAGCAAGTTCCTTCACGAAAGCAGGTCAGCAGGCCCCATCTGGCCACCTCCGGCTCTAAACACTAATGTGAGCCCACTGGTTTCTCTGCAGGGTCCAGTCCCATCCAGTGAAATGCTCACTCCGGATACTGTATTTTCTATCTCTGTTGTAATTTACGTTTGGGATGTTTGTGCCTTATTTCTTTCCTCACTCTGTTCATGTTTTCCTTTAAGTCCTTTCGCCTACGGAACGGATCTATAACTGCTGTTGTAACACCCTTGTCCACCCACTCGGTCATTTCTGGGTCGGCCTCTGTGAACTGGTTTTTCTTCTGTTTATGGAGAGAGGCAGGTAGACACCTGGGGGACCCACCACAGACAGGTACCAGGGCAGCCACGCTCGGGGCGGCCACTCAGAGTCTGTTTCCTCACCTAGAAAATGGGGACAGAAACAATATTCCTGCCAGCCCCCAGGGCTGCTGTGAAGTTCTACATAAACAGGTGGGGACGCGCCCCGAGACCGGGCAAGCCTGGGGTGCAGGTGCCGTGGGAGGTCACTGGGCCGCCGGGCCTGCATCCCCGCCCTCCTGTGTGCCTGCCCCGCGTCCCCACGGCGCGTCCTTCCCTGCAGCTCTGTCGGGGACAGATCGGGTGGCGGGGCAGCTGCCCAGCTCGGGAGCCACGGAGCCTTACGTCCCTGGGCCACGCGCCCCTCCTCGGAACAGCAAATCCGTCTCAGACCCGCCAGAGCCGGGCTGCACGAACACAGGCAGTGCTCACTGCCTACTCGCCGATGAAAAGAAGAGAGAGAAAAGGAAGCATTTCTGTGTGGCAAATGAGCTGCGTTTGCTGTAATTTCTCCAGACAATTTCTTTATCAAAATGCAATGACGGGCCCAGGCACGTGGGACCTCTGCCGCTGACAAAGGGAAGGAGGCGCGCTGCTGAGCGGCCAGGACCCCTGCACGTGGCCCCAGCCACTCAGCACGGTTGGCCAGGTGGCCAGGGAGGGCTGTGGGTGCTCCGAGGCTCGGCCCCCTCTTGCTCTCAGTTGAGGCTTTGGTCCCCCCAGAGATCACTCCAGGCTAACACAGGACAGGAGAGCCCCCCACCTGACAGACAGGCGCCTGAGGGCTGCAGGCCACCCACCTTCAGTTCCACCTGCAGAATTAGGCCTCCATGGAGGGCGATCTAAAACCCAAGGACACAAGGATGCAGGACATGAGTTTCTCAACAGAAACCCACTGGACTGGCCATCTCTCCACCCCCACAGCCCATCCGCTGCCGCCTTCTCCCCTGGACAGCATCTCCTGTCAAAGGCACTCAGCCCACAGTCAGTTCTCTGTTCTCATCCCTCGACCCAACAGCAGGGTTTGGAGGGGTCTGGGTCCCCCTCCTGCACTCTCCCCTTGGTTCCCTGGTCTCAGCCTCCTCATTGTCCTGCTGCCTGTCCCACCCCAGGGCTGGCCCTCTACCTCCTGTTCCTCCCTGCTGTCCCATCCCAGTGACCTAGCCCAGTCTCGTGGTGTTACCTGCGATCTGAATGCTGACCCCCCCAAACCTTGTATCAGCCCAGACCCTCCCCCTCCCACAGTCTAGAGTCTCTTTTTGCTCTTGGGGGTGTCTCCTCCTTCCTAAAGCTCCCAGTGAGGCAGCCATCCCAAATCCAGACCCATCTCCTCCTGCCCCTTTCTCCAGCCCCAGGTTTAGAGCTACCTTCTCAAATACAGTACCACCACAGTTGGCTGGTCAAGGTCACCTTGGCTGTGTTAGGTCATTGTTGTCAATGGTGGGACCTTGATACCTCATCCAAAAGCAGGAGAAGCATTCCCAGATGCTTGCTTGATGTCTCCTCACATGGCTGGGGGCCCTCAGTCCACACACCCAAGGCAAACTCTGTGCTGTCACACCATACCACGTCCCCTTTCATGAAGGCACCCCTCTGTCCAGTGCTTGGACCCCAAGCCTCATGCCCCATCAGGAAGAAGGAGGTCCTACCCATGCTGGAAGAATACGGGGATGGCAGGGTCTGGAGTCCCCTTGGGTCCTCAGGTCAAGAAGAGGAAGGTGCAGAGGCCCACCAGGTCAGTGGCAAGTGGGCTCCTCCAGCTGACCTCAGCCCTGCGGACACTGCCCAGGCCTTGTCTGCTCGTGGGTCTGTGCCTACCTGAGAACAAGGCAGGACATTCTTCTCTCCAGGGCCCAGGTGGTGTTAGGGGCTGGGACCAAAATGATTCTGTGACCAGTGAACCGCCAACAGCTGAGAAAATCCGCTTGTCACATGGCTCCCAGACCAGAGGCCCTGGATGTCGTGCTGAGCTCACCCTTCCTTCTCCAGCCCTTCTCCCTACAGCTCTGGCCGGGTCCGCGGGCAGGTGGGAGTCGCCCCAGAGAGCGTGTCCCCAGGTGGCGGGCTCCAGGCTGTGCGTGAGCCGGCTCCATGCAGGAAGCCCCTGGGTTTGGAGCTAGCTTCCCTCTCCACACTCGGCCCCATGCTTCCCGATCTCTTGTGATGTAATCCAGCATTTCGCAGAGAATAGGGTAAAGACAATTTTACGACTGCAGTAAAACCAGCAAAATGACCCTCTGATGGTTGTTAATGAGCTCCGTTCTATCTCCCTAGCTGAGCAGGCAAACTATAACCCCACACATGAGGTCAAAATGAGAGCCACGCCGTCCCTGGCAGACAGGTGGAGCATCATCACAGTCTCCTAATCTCTTCTTGCATCCGACAGAGCGATCAGAAGATACCTCACAGGAAATTATTTCCCTCCTCGTAACCATAGCAACAGATGAGCACTGATCTGGCTCAACTTTCCGAGTGAGGGTCTTTGTCAACATGGAACCAAACCCTGAGAGCAAAACAGAGACCAGGTCCAGCTCCGTCCCAGACACGCTGTGGGGAGAAAGGGAAGAAGAGGACATGTGTGGAGGGGTGTGGAGGGCTGGTGTGGCTAAGACGCCGGTCATCTCAAAGGGAGCCACAGACCCCTCAGCACGATCCCATCAGAACCCCAGTGGGCCTCTTTGTGGAAACTGCTGGTGGGTTCTAAAATCAATCTGGAAGTGCCAAGAACCTGGAAAAGGAAAAGCCATCTTGGAAAAGATGGGCAGAGTTGGATTCGCACCACCTGACCCAGGATGTCCTACAAAGCCACGGACATCGGGGCGAAGAGAGCATGGCAGAGGGGTGGACCCGGATCGTGAACAAGAGAGACTCCATGACCAGACCCACAAATACGAGGCCCATGGATTTTTGACAGAGGCTCCAAGGCAATCCCAGAAGGAAAGGTCTCCTAAGGAAAGGAGAGTTTCTTCTGGATTAAATGTGTGAAAAATAAACACCAACCCCTTCCTCACACCATATACAAAAATTAGTTCAAGATGGATCATAGATGTAGATATGAAAGACGGACTAGGGAACACCCAGAAGGACAGAAGGGAGCAAACCTGGGCAACCTCGGGGCAGGCAGATTTTCCTTGGAGAGCACACAAAAGGGACAGGCCAGGAAAAAAAATGACAAATGGAATTTAATCAAAATGTAAAACTTCACATCTTCAAGACATCGCTAAGAAAACAAAAGGGCAATCCACACACTGGAAAGAAAAAAATATATATCCATATATATGTGTGTCTATATACCCACAACCATCTTATATCCCGAATACATAAAGAATTCTTACGAAGCAACAATAAAAAGACAACCTAATTAAAACTGCAAAAGACTTGAACAGATGCTTCACAAAAGAAGCTGTACAAATGGCCAATAAGCGTGTGAAAAGATGCTCAACATCATTAGTCATCAGGGAAATGCAAATTAAAACCTCAAGGAGACAGCACTTTTGCCCACTAGGTTGACAGTGCCAAGTGCTTGGGTGGGGGTGGGGATGGGAGCCTCCCACGCAGTTCACGAGGGCGAGCAGTGCTCCGGACATCCGGAAAACGCCATGGCAGCTCAACTCCCGGGTATTTACCCAAAAGGAAGTAAAACATAGGTCCCCGAAAACACTTGCACAAGAATGCTTACAACAGCTTCATTCATAATAGTCAAAACTGGAAGCTACCCAAATATGCATCGACTGGAAAAGCATAAATATGGGCATTAAGTGGAATACTAGTCAACAAATGAAAACGAATAAACTCCATGAGTCAAACTCGAAAACATTACATTGAGTGAAAGAAGCCAGAAACAGACAGACACAGGCGGTATGATTCCATTTATTGGAAGTTTTAGAACAGGCAAAACCCAACCTGGGAGGCTCGGTTGGTTAAGCGCCCGCCTCTTGGTTTCGGCTCAGGGCCTGTTCTCGTGGTTGTGGGATCGGGCCCCACGTCAAGGTCTGTGCTCACCGCGGAGTCAGCTTCAGATTCTCTCTCCCTCTCCCTCTCATTCAATGTCTCTCAAATAAATAAATAAAATCTTTAAAAAAAAAGAAAAGAAAAGAAAGGGCGCCTGGGTGGCTCAGTCATTAAGCGTCTGCCTTCGGCTCAGGTCATCATTCCAGGGTCCTGGGATCGAGCCCCATATCGGGCTCCCTGCTCAACAGGAAGCCTGCTTCTCCCTCTCCCACTCCCCCTGCTTGTGTTCCCTCTCTCGCTGTGTCTCTCTCTCTGTCAAATAAATAAATAAAATCTTAAAGAAAAAAAAGAAATCAGAGCAATGGCTGACTGTGGGGGGTGGGGGGGCGCCACTCCCTGGGAAATGGGGGTGCCCTGTAGCCTAACAGGGGTGTCGGTCCCGTGGGTCACATTGTACTCTTAGATCTCTGCATTGCATGTTGATGGATTTTATTTCAGAACAAACAAGGCCACCCCAGAAAACTATGTGACAACAGCACGGAAGGGCTGCCCATCCCCTCGGGCGGGGCCAAGTCCAGTAGCCACGCTCCACCCCCGCCTGGGCATCCCGGCCTTGAGATGCCCCTCTGGCCAACGGTGCCCCCCACAGCCCAGCCCCACTTCGTGTCTTTGTCCGGTACACTTGACTGATGGGCTTGGGGGTCATCGGGACCTAAGTGTGAATTTAGTCAGTGGCATGTGGCCTCCGCTCCGTCCCCGCTGAGCCGCGGGTCCCGTCTGTAACCGGGGACCACAGCTCCCCTCCCAGAGCTGGTGCCGGGAGCTCAGGGTGGCACACAGAGCACCTAGCCCTGCGTCTGGCCCCTGCAGGGCTTCCTGAAGGGCGGTGGCCTCTACAGCAAACCACTCCTTCCCCGCCTCCCCCAGACGCCCCATGCTCCCTGCAGCCCTGCCAGGCTGGCTGGGCCCTTTGGGAAGGGCCTGGACAGCCAGGTCTTGCCCCGACTTCTGACCTTTTCCAAATTCACAGCCTCTCCAAGCCTCTAGCCGGTGTCACCGCTCACCCCCAGCACTCTTGGTCCCACGATGTCCTGCTCAGGCACGGGCGCTTAACCATCTGCCCTCCACCCTTGGAGCCCTCCCTGCGTCTGGGGCTCGGCTGGGCCCTGCTGCCAGGAACCTGGCTCCCGGCCTTCCGAGAGTCATGGTGCGTCCAGGGCGTGTGCGCCCCCACCCGCTGCCAGCCACAAGCCCCCGCCCCTCGCAGCCTGGTAGGCAGCCGGCCCCGGCCAGATGAGGACGCACAGGCAATGAGGACGCACAGGCAATTTTCTCCCGAAACAAATGGAGAGAAATTGCTGAAACGGGCGAGCAGCCTCTGTTTCGAGCTAATTTCCACATAATAGAATCAAATGACTTCCCTTCCTTTCTGCGGGCTCCCTTGCATAATCCAACAAATTGCAAAGGCGATTTGATTCAGGGGCTCAAATGTAGGGGTAGGGGCCGATTCTTTTGAATAGTCCTGGACAAATGGTGGGGGGCGGAGAGGAGGCAGAGGGCCCCCACAAAGTGTGGTCTGGCCCCACCCCAGGAGGACCTCTCGGGGTTTCCCGAGGCTGCCCCACAGCCAGCCCCTGGGAGGCAGGGCCCTGCACATTCCAGCACGGCTTGCCCACAGGCAAGCACAGGCCCACCCGGGAAGGCCGCTGTCCCCGTGTTTGGTGCACAATATGTCCCATGGGGCTTGCCAGCCGGCTCTTGGCTCTGCGCTGGTGCTTGGCACCTCCAGCCCCGCGCCCGGCCAAGACTTCGGCTCTGCTGCCGGTCCCGGGTGCCCACCCGCCGAGGCCGCCAGACCCCGCCAGCTCTGCGCATTCACGGCCCTGTGCCTCGGCTCCAACTCGCTCTGCCCGGTGCGTGCCATCACGTGGTGCTCACGACGCCCCACTGCACAGCCCCTGGCCCAGCACACGGTGCCACTGGGCTGGCGCTGTCCTCCCACATGGACCCCACTCTGGTGGGCAAGTCACGGAGAGCAGAGGGAAACAGGAACACCGCTGAGGACTTCCTACTGTTCAAGGCGCTGCTGTGAAATTAAGGGAATATTTGTTTCAACAATATTTATTTTAAAATTATACCAACACCGCAGTAAGCAGGCTCACTATTTCAGTGTGAGAATCTCCCAGCCCTGTGCCCTCCCCAGAGGGATCCCTGCTTGGGGTTGCTGAACACCTTCCAATCTTTCCAGGCATTTTTATGCAAATGTGCATGTAAGAACATATACATATCAATTAGGGTGGTTACAGGATGGGCCCCATTTATTCCCATGGTCCTGAGGCTGGTATTTGCACTTAACATACACTTCCATTTAAATGAGCAGTCACTTCTAACTTGGGTCCCTGGAAGGGAGAGTCTGCTTCCAAGGAGGGCTCTCGAGGGGGACAGGTTGCTCTTGGGCCCTCATCAATCGCCCAGAGCACGGGACAGTCCACTCAGTGCAAGATCCAAGATGACCCAACCCAACAGCCTCCCTGGAGGGCTGCGGGTTTCAGGATCAATCACCCACCACCCCAGCCGGGGGCAGAGAAAGAGACCCAGCAGCAGGAGGCCTGCAGGCAGGAGATGCCCAGAAGAGCGGTGGGTTAGCTCAGGCCACGGAGGGCTTTCAGGGGCTCTCAGGGGAGCTGAGGATGTCAGGGAAGAAAGATGAAGAGCAGTCCAAGCCCAGGGCCTGGATGGGGCCTGGTGTTGGGTGCTCCCAAGGACAGCACCGTGGAGGAATGGGGGGGAGGGTGGCACAGTGGGGCCATTAGGCAGGCTGAGCCGGGAACGCCAGGTGGAGGACCAGGGACCTCCCTGACAATCAGGGTCCTCAGGGACAGAGGACAGGGACAGGGAGCCCTGCTGGGGCGGCTTCCACATCTTCCAGGCCCATGGTGACGAGGGTTGGAACAGACGCCCTCTGGAGATGGAGACATTCTGGAAGCTGGCATATGCTCAGGGAACGCAAACTGATTGAAATATCAGGCTGAGAGAGACGTAATTAAGAAGGGAGACGTGTTGCCAAAACATCTACAGTGTTTCAAAGCCAGAAACGTATAGCTGGAGGACAGTCTGCTCCTTGGTAACTCGGCCCCTCCGGGGCGGCCAACCGGAAGCAGCTCGGTCAGGCCGTCTGTCCTCAGCGGGCACAGGCCACCTGACACTCCACCGGGCTGATGGGGGGCAGCCAAGTCCTCGCTGCTGCTGAGAGCACGCACCCAGGAGCAAATGCCCCGGACTACAACACGCACACCAGAGCACACGGGTGCTCAGGTCAAGAAGGATCTGGGGGGGCGGGGAATGTTCTGGAAGGCCTGCTGGGGCTGGAGTGCAGTCCACAGGACGGGAAGGACTGGGAACAGTGGGGGAACTAGGAAGTGGATGTTTTGGGGAAGGTGTGGAGAGTGCAGAAGCCCAGCTGCCTGAGGCCAACTACGCCCTCAGCCGTCCACCAGAAGCCCACCAGGACAGCGGCAAGATCAGCTGGGTCTGGCTGGGCAGCACAGATCTGGGGGTTTCAGTTTTGTCCTGGCCCACCCAGCCCCTGGTGGCTCCCCAGCCTGCACTCTGCCCACACCAAGCACTCGGAGGGGCGGTGGCTGGTGGGCCCTTCTGTGGGGCACCCAGAAACCCAGTAACTCCTGCCTGCGGGAGCTGCATGACCACGCACCCCGGCACTAGGTAAGATGAAGTGATGAAAATATCACCCTCTTGGCAGCCAAGGGGTTAATGCAGCCGTGTAATTGCTGGAGGCAGCCTCACAAATGATTTATTGATTTTTTCTAAAATGAGAATATGTCATATTCTGTGGTGTGGATATAGACCAATTTGTGCATGGGCCAACTGGATGCAAACTGAGTAGTTACCAGATGCCAGCTTAGACGCGAAGCCAAGCAGGAACGCGCCACGGTGATGAAGCTCTTCTACCTGTCTCTCTCGAGTTCGCCGCGCCGCCCTCGAGGCGGACACGATGTGCTGGGGTGCCGAGGCCAGCCAGACCGGTCGCTGCCCTTCATGGGCTCAAGGCTGCAGAGGCTTAGGGATCACCGGCTGGGAGGCTGGGCTCCGCCGAGGGGAAGGGGGCAGCGCGGCCCGGGGCTGGGGGAGGGCATCCCAAGGAAGTGCGTTCAGACAGAGACTCAGAGGATGAGGACCCCCAGTCAGGGGAAAGGCAGAGGAACCTTGAGAGTTGGACCTTGAGAGACACGTGCTAGAGAGAGGCGACACAAAGCACAGTGGGTTAGGAACAGGAAGATGGCCACGGGGGTGAGGAGCCCACAAGGACAAGGGCGAGGGGCTCGGAGGGTCCCTGGGGGGCTAAACCCCTGGAGGGTGTTAGCAGGAGAGACCTCACCACACACTGTGTTTGAGGAAACTGCCTCCCCTCTGGGCATCCACAGGGGAGCGAGCCAGCGGCCGTGGTCCAGCCACACGCTGGAATATTATCCCGCCATGAAAAGGAAGGAACTCCTGACACCAGCTGCGATGCAGATGAGCCTGGAGAACATTCTTCTTTTTTTAAAGATTTTATTTATTTATTTGAGAGAGAGAGCAGTGCCCAGGCGCGCGGGGGAGGGGGCGGTGGGCAGACTCCCCGCTGAGCAGGGAGCCCAGCGGCAGGGCTGGATCCCAGGACCCTGGGATCATGACCCGAGCTGAAGGCAGACGGACTGAGCCACCCAGGCGCCCCAAGGAGAACAGGACTCTGAGTGACAGAAGCCAGACGCAGAAGTCCACCTACCCTAGGATTCCATTTCTGTGAGACGCCAGACAGAAAAGAGGCTGGCGGTTCCCAGGGCCGGGGGCAGGGAGAGCGGCTGCACAACGGGTGGGGGCGGGGGTCTCTCTAGGGGGTGATGTGGTGGAGGTAGACGGTGGCGGCCGCGCAACCTGGGGAAGGTACTGAGTGCGCCGGGGGAGGGGGGGAGGAGAGGACCACGGGAGGGAATCGGTGGTCCCGGAGGAGGCCAGAGAGCAAGGCAGACGCGAAGGACCCTCCTGGTCGTCGTGGCGGAAGGGGCGAGGCCCCGCGCAGAGACAGACGCACAGCTCGGCTGGAGCGGGACGGGAACCCAGAGACGGCGGGTCCTGAACCAGAGCGGGGAGCTTCGTGCGCCGCGGGCCCGGCACCGAGTGCGGCGGCTGGCAGAGCGCCCGGGGCCGCGGGGGGCCAGCCGAGGACCCCGGCGCACGCCCCGTGGAAAACCACGTGTCCCGCCTCGCGAGCGCCGAGGCGCGTGCAGAAGGCACACCAGCCACCTCGGCCCGGCCTCCTCCCTGGGGGCTGCTCCCCGGCGTGCACCCCGGCGTCCTAACAGCCCACGCAAACATGCGCAGAGCGCAGCACCTCCGTCCTCGCTGTGTGGCTGGTTTCAAGAGGGGGCTCACGTGGGGGCGTCTAACCGCGTGGGGCAGCCCCTCGGCCGCGCTGTGGTCTCCCCGCCCGCGGCAGGCGCGTTTGGGAAGGGGACAGGCTCCTCCGCAGCGAAACACCAGCAGCCGCACGAGTTCCCTGCTCCGAGCCTTAGCGCAGTGTCAGTCACGGAGCGCAGCGTCCGTGCCCACTGATCATCACAACCCTGGCTCGGTGACGCAGGTCTTCTTCCTGTCTTCCTGCGGGGGTGGGGCGGAGGGCTCCTCTGCGCCTCCCACCCAGCTCACCTCCTCCAGCTGGCTAACCGGGTCCCCACTCCCACGGCCCTGAACCGCTCACGGAGACCTCTGGCTCAGCCCCTGCAAGCTCCCGCCACTTCTCTCGTGTGGCTACTGGTCATGGGGGCCCCTCCCACACTCGTGGACCCTCGACCCTCACCCGCAGGGACAAGGGTCTTAGCACTCAGCACGACCTCCCTCCTCCCAGAGGCTGGATATGACTCCTGTCCTGGGTAGAAGTCAGGCCCAGTGCCCCCGTCCAGAACTGGGACCCACCTGGAGCCCAGGTGAGCTCCCAGGGCCCCTCCACACCTGGGGTGGCAGAGGCAGCCGCCCACAGCCCTCCCCTCAAGAAACACAGGCGGGGACCCCAGCCAGCGCTGGCCTCCCCTGGCACATCCTTGCATCCTCGCAGTGAGTGAGTCTTTAGAGCCCCAAACCGGTTTTCAGCCATTTCTTATGAAAATCCACGGGGGCTGTCTGCTTACAGCCCACCTGGCAGCTGACCTCTCCAGAACAAATCTTAGCCTGGGTCCGAGCCTTCAGACCAGCAGTTGTTCTATGCAGTTTTGAAATCAGGGGTCTTTATCTGATGGACCCCGAGGCGTAGGGTTGGGAGTTAAGCTCAGACACATGGAGGAGGCATGGCTTCTTGATATTCTGGGATGGATGTCCACCCTTCCCCTGAGGACCCCACTGGGGGATGGGAAACAGCTCATTCCTTCAGCATCCAGTGGGACCCTCCGATGGGCTCTTGAGATGAATTGTTTGACGCCACCATCTTTCCACCTTGCTCCCCTGTGAGCTGAGCTCTGCTGGAGGGGCACCCAGTGTGGGTGGTCCCGGGACAGCTCCAGGCCTGTGGTTTCCATGGAGCACGTCTTGGTGCCTGGTCCAATTTACCAGGAAAAGAACAACAACCCTTCACCACTGCAGAGTAGAAAACCAAGGCTCAGAGAAGTTATGTCACTTGGAAAGGCTCACACAGCATGACTGGGCCATAAACTGGTTCCAGCTGGCTCCCAGGCCCCGGGGAGGGCTGGCCTCACAGGTGTCTGCCCAGCTAAGTTGGCTTGGCCTTTCTGTCCGTTCACTGGGGACCCTCCCTCGTGTCTGCCATATCCCCTGCTGGCTGGGGGTGGCTCATTCATGATGGGCCTGCTGGCTCTCAGCTCAGCCACTTTCTGAGACCCACTCTGGTTCCTACAAATACACCCACAGAAGGGAGAGCAGGAGAGGGGGCCTGAGCTAGGAGCTGAGGACAGGTGACACACCTGGCCTGGCCACAGCCCCTAGGATGCTCACATGGCATCAGGTCACAAGAGGTGAGCAGCAGCCATACAGCCCACTTGGGACATAACGAGGGGAGACTCAGAGGGCTCTGGGGGCACTGAGGAGCCTTCTGACTTCCTGGGGGAAGCAGCATGTAGACAGAGCTGGGGCTCAGGGAACAGGACTCGCCTCGTGAGCTGCATGGCAAGGGGCGGGGCTTCCTACCTGGGGAGACACGTGCATCACTGCTCACGGGTCAGTCTCCACAAATCCATGTGAGGCCACTGTGTCCCAGCATCTTAGGCTCCGGGGACAGGGTGGTTTTGCAAAATGCTGACCAGCATTTGAAGGCAAGCTGAAAGCCATCAGCTACTGAGACAACGGCAAACAGTAGCTGGGTTTCTGAATCTGGGATCAGGAGTCGGAGCTCCAAGGGAGTCACCTGCACTGCTGTTATGAGCATCTCCGTAGCAGAGTCCGCAGGCCGGGCCCCAGTCTGCGCCTCCAGGAGCGGTTGGCTCCTTTGCGCTTTGCTCTGTTCCCAGATGAGGGGCTTCTGCAGACACGAGCGGCTGGGCTCGCGGTGGGCCTCTGTTTCCCCCCTGCACGACGAGGATGATGACCTCTGTGGCCTCCATGACCCCCAGGCTCTGGCTTCGACACTGAGCCAGCTGAGCCGGGGAAGCAGCACGTGGAGACTCTCCGGCTGACGTGAGCTCCTCCTCTGCAGCCCCTCGCCCCCCGGGTCTTGCTCCCCGAAGGCCGGGCTGCGAGGGCAGCCCCGGAGGGTGTGGGCGTGCGCGCTGCCAGGCGCAGAGTGTCCCGGAACGGGGCTTGGCCTGGGCCGGTCTACAACCTGTCTGGAGCACAGAGGCCTCACAGGGGCAGACTCCTGGAGCAAGGGAGCAGGGACCGTGACCCCAACCAGGGAGGAGATGGCAGAGAACGCCCCTTGTCCGCCGGCACCTTGGTTATCACTGGTGCAGAGAACTGAGAAGGTGAGGCCAGGGGTCCTGCCTTTCTAAGGCTGGGAAATAGGATGAAACAGGTTCTGCTGGGTCCCAAGCAGACTTCTGGGGCTAAGTGTCTGGGGAGGAGGGTTTGGGGAGGAGGAGCTAGAAAGGCTGAGGGGAAGGTGGGGGCTAGGGCATCACTGGGGTCCCTCTCGCTGCCCCTCCCCTTCACTGGTCCAGCCGAGTGCCCGCAGCCTCCCCTGGCCTTCCAGGCCGGAGCCCCTGCGTTGCCCGCCCCTTCGAGCCCAGCTCGAAGCCCAGGGCTAACGCAGAAACCCCAGCGTGACCCTGTTTCCTGTTGGACCCATCCCGTGGTGCTCCAGCAGGCGGCCCACCTGCGGCCCGGCGCCCCGGGGCATCTCCCAGGCACCAGCACGCGGCTCGCCACCGCGGCACACCTCTCCCCTACTCGACATCTGGATCGCAGCCAGGGGCCGGCGAGAACGTTCCTGTGTGGGGACCCGCAGCTCCCTGGCCCTGTGTCCGTTAGTGTCCCCCACGCAGTGGGGGCTCCCTGCAGCCGGCACTTCCCTCTGTCGCACCCCCTCCTGCCCTCTGTGGGGCGGTCCCTGGCTCCCGCGCAGCCGGCTGGCAGAATTGGCAGCGTAGCGGGCCCTGGGGACGCGGCCACCAGGCGGAATCGCAGGCTCCATCCACAGTGCTTCGTGCCTCCAAGCAGCGCACACCGAGCTTCCTGCCCGTGGGGAACGGGGTGCAGACAGCCGGGGTGCGGCAGTGCCGTCAGCCAGCCCTCCCCACCGCCCCGGCCCCGGCATGCGATCGCGAGGAGCCCACTGTCGCATGTGCAGCGGTGACAGGACGCCGGGCCGCGGGGGATGCGCTGGGAGAGAGGAGGGGCCCCGCACACACCGTCCACCGCGGGCCTGGGCCTGGGCCTGGTCTGAGCTGCAGCCCCCCGAGAAATCCTCCCCAATGCCCCCGAGAATCCTCCCCGCTGCCCCTTGAGAATCCTCCCCGCTGCCCCCGAGAATCCTCCCCGCTGCCCCCTCGAGAATCTTCCCCACTTCCCCTTGAGAATCCTCCCCACTGCCCCCGAGAATCCTCCCCGCTGCCCCTTGAGAATCCTCCCCGCGGCCCCCAAGAATCCTCCCCGTGGCCCCCGAGAATCCTCCCCGCTGTTGTCCTCGGGTACTGCTGCAAACCAAGACATCGTGCAGAGCCGAAGAGCGAGGAGGTGCTCCAGACCCACATGCGTGCACACCGCAAACACACACAGCAGACGCAGACACACAGGCGTACACAGACGCGTACACACAGACACGCGGACACACACGGACACACGCAGACCTACAGACACACACAGACACACACACATGGTGGGGCTGTCAAGGACGCACAGGCACCAACTCAAAAACCTCCCAGTGGCCAAAACTAGAACAATTTGAGCAACAAAATACGGTACTGAATTTTAACCCAAACGACCCACATAGAGGGAAGAAGAGACAAATGTCTCTGCAGAAGAATCCGATGCCCCGCGTGGGTGCCCCTTGGGCAGGAGCACAGTCCCCTCCCCTCGGGCACGGGCACGGTGCAGGAAGCAGAGGGGGGCAGCGTCCTCAGCTGGGTGGCCAAGCCAGCACCCCAGCAACACGTCACGCCGACCCCGGGCTCCTGGGAGGAGACGAGAAAGGCTCTCCCCTCTGATCTTCCTCCTAAATCACATGTCAGAGTCTAATCCTGAGAGAAACACCAGACAAGTCCCACCCGGGTCACCCCACAAATGCCTGCCCAGCTCTTCTCAAAACTCAAGGTCATCAAAAACAAGGGAAATCTGGGGCGCCTGGTGGCTCAATCATTAAGCGTCTGCCTTCAGCTCAGGTCATGGTCCCGGGGTCCTGGGATCGAGCCCCACATCGGGCTCCCTGCTCAGCGGGGAGCCTGCTTCTCCCTCTCCCACTCCCCCTGCTTGTGCTCGCTCGAGCTCTGTCAGATAAATAAAATCTTAAAAAACAAACAGGAAAATCTAAGAAACTGTCAGTCTAGACGAGTGTAAGGAGACCTGATTAACTGTGACGCGGCGTTCTGATGGGGACCCTGGAACAGGAAACAGACCCGAGGGGAGAACAGGGGAATCTGGACACAGTGTGGGCTTCAGTTGAGGACGACGGATCCGTACGGGTTCGGCAGCGGCAATGACACGCTGTCCCCCTGTAAGACGTCAACACCGGATGACTGTCTTCAGGATTTGTCTGTAAATCTAAGCCGGTTCTAAAATAAAAAGTTAATTTAAAAAAATCAAATCATGAAATTTACATATGCAGGTTGCTGAGGGGCGGGGAGGCCTTGGGAACTTCCCCAGTTCGGGACCGCTGTCCTTGGAATGGACGCGCTTCGCAACAGGCAGGGTGACAAATCCATGGCTTCTCTGACGCGTGGATTGGGGGCCATTACAGCGATTCCTTTATTGCTGGAACTTCTTGCGTTAAGATGGAAAACCAGAAGCCAAACGACACCCCTCGAGAGACTGCAGCAATCGCTGACCCCGTCTAGGCCTGAAAGCGGCACCTGCCCCAGCTAGGTCACCACCTGCGAGCACGACTAGACTCCTGGGAACCCAGCCAGAGGGGGAATCCACTCGCACCTGCTGCTCCACGCGGGGGATGTGTACGCAGCCGATCGACACAGCCCCTGGCGCTGGGCGACCGCGGTTCACCGGGCTTTTCCTGCACAGCAGTTTGAAAGGGTGACCGGCGCGGGCTCTGTAGCGCAGGGCCAGCCGTCCACATCCACAGCCTTGCCTCGAGGCTGCGCCAGTGTCCCCGCTCTCGGCCACGTCAGGGTCCAGGAGTCCCCCTTGCACAAAGCCTCCCGTGGCTCCCTACACTGACGGCATTACGCGGCCTGCATCCCACGAGCTGGGGGCGGGAAGAGCTTTAAACGCCGTAGTAAGACACACACTAACTAGAAGATAGGACAGAAACCCGCAAGGCCCAGGGGTCTGCCCTGTGATGCGGGCAATCCCCTACACATCTGTTAATTATACGAAACGCCCCCTTTTCCAGCTGCTGAGCCACGGCGGCACTTGGCCGTGGCCTCCGTCCCACCACGGGGTCCTGACTCCTCTTCCTCCCAATGCAATTCCTTCACTGAGGACCCATGCCTTCACTGTTTCCCTTTGTGAAGGAAGCCTGGTGCCAACTTGACAACGTGTTTTATCACCTGCATTCTCAGAGCATATTCTCCTGGAGAGAAGTCAATATTGTGAGTTGTTTTTTCACAGTTTAAAGATAGAACCTCATTGTCCCCTGGGTTCCACGTCCCTCTGGAGAGGTCCCCGGTGTGTTTCTATTGCTCTGTAGAAGACAGCCTGTCCCTTCTGGCAACTGTAGGGATTTTCTCCTTGTCTTTTGTTTTCCACGTTTTAACATAATGAGCCGGGAGGGCTTGTGGCTGTTTGCTTTCAGCCGGCTGGGGCTGGCAGCCCCTTCCATGTGCGGCTGGAGGCTGTCCCCAGTGCCCCGCAGTCAGAGACCTAAATCCGTTGCCCCCTGATCCTCAAGCCCTGCCTTTAAAGGAAAAGCTTACAGGGCCGGTCACAGAAACATGAACGCATCGTTCAGGGCAGGTTTGTGGAGAGAGTGTCTCCCATCCCAGGACCATCCTAGGGCCAGACAAAACGGGGGGTCCTTCGGGTCTGCTCCCGAGGAGGGCCGGGCTGCTCCGTGTCATCTCCCCAGAGTAGCTGAGGCCTGTGCCCCGGGGCGAGAGGGGTCCCAGCCCCCAGCCCCAGCCTTCTCATCCCCTCCCTGGCTGTGGGCCCCTGTCCCCTCGAGGCATCTGGCCAGCAGCCATCCTGGTCCCAGGGTCAGACTCGGGACCTGGCTGTCTTTCCCCTCCAGTCCCCAAGACCCTCCCTCTCTGAGGACTCCGGGCCTGTGCTCACAGCCTGTGCCCCCCCCCCCCCGCATGCCTGTGCTTGGGAGGCACCGTCCTGCTGAGATCTGTAGGTCAAGGATGGCCTTGGAGCAGGGGTGCCCCGAGCCAGTCACCGGGAACAGAGATCCGTAAATGGGTGGCAGACTCTGCAGCTGGCCTCAGGACGGAGACCTGGGTATGACTTCGGCCCTCCCCTCCCCTCTCCTCGGTCCTGCTCGTGGGCTTCAGCACAACAGCGTACACTGGCTCGACGAGGACAGGAAGCATTAGCCGCAGACGGACTGTCAGCGACCTGTGCCTGCTGCGCCATTCTGACCTTCTCTCGGCGCCGCCGTGAATTAGAGCAAAGGTCCTGTGGTCACACGTGGCCCTGGAAATGAATGAGCGGCAGCCTGGCCTGAAGCCACCTGGTGCCCGAAGGACAGGCAGTCCGGGGTCTTCCCAGCCCACCTGAGCTCCCTCAAGACCAGAAGAATCACTTTTCACTCCCCATCACAGGCTTTGTGGGACTCTGGGCCCTGAGCCGAGGCCTCTGCCAGGCCCACTGCCGTATGCCTGTTCCCAGGCCCACTGGTCCAGCTGGCCCCCCAGTGACCAGTGCAGGCTGCTGCTGTGTTTTGAAAGAGGACATACATGCCCTCTGGGCAAGGTGCGAGGGACGTGCCCCTGAGTCCCTGCACTAAGCCTCCAGGTCATCCCGCCCTCCCCACCAGCCCCAGGCCCCCGAGGGCTCCATTTTCCTCAAGTGTCTTCCCAAGGGAGACAGGGCCACGGGGCTAAGCCTGGAAACACAGAAAGGCCCTACCGTCTCCTTTCCTGGACTTGGCCGGGCGCCCTCAATCCCCTGACCTGGGCCTCCTCAGAAGAGAGGGCAGGTGGGAGCGGACACAGGTCCGACCATAGCAGGGCACCCTCCCTCTGGGAGCAGGCCCCAGCCAGGCATTCCGGCATCCCACCGAGCTCAGGTGTGCAAGAAACCTCACCGGAGGGGCCCGGGAAGAGGTCAGCAGGTATGGGTGGTGAGCCTGGCCTCTCCCCTCCAGCGGGACCCACTTCTCACCCCCAGGTCCCCTTCCCAACCCCTCCGCCTCCAGGGCTGCTGGGGTGGGACACTCCAGGCATCACAATCCCTCGTCTGCACGGGCCTAGCAGACTGGCTTCTAAGAGACCTGGCCTGGCCCTCTGCATGTCCCCAGTGGCTCTGGAGGTCATCCACCATTGTCTGCAGGGCCTTCTGATTGGCTGGCCTTAGGGAGGCCCACCCTGGTAGTCCCAGGACCCACAGGCTCATCAGCTCCTCTGAGGTCTGCAGAGGGCGGCCGGGACCACAGGGCCAGCCAGCTCTCTCAGTGATGGCCAAGGCCCGCGTCAGAGCCCTGCGTCAGCCCGGTCACCCCACGCTGCAAGTCTGGTCACCACTATGGGGTCCCTTTCTGTAAGCTCAGCTCTGATTCTTAGCCCTCCTTGAGGATCGAGAGCAGAAAGACCCCGATGCTTGCTCTTCTCCCTGGGGCTGTAGTGGACAGAGACCCTCTGTCAGCCCTGGTTTCTCCACTGGTAGCCCAGGGACAGCTCTGAGCCCTGGTGACTCATCTCCCCACTGGGCACAGGAGGGCCGCCCCTCAGCGGGGAGGGGCTGACAGAGATGTGGCCCTGAGGTGGGGAGAGACTGTGGTCGCCCACTTAGGGGGTTATTCTCCCCTGTGGGGCGGGGTTACTAGCACCTGTCCGGTGGTCTCCGTGCACCTGGGAGGGTCACACACCGTCTCCTGCACAACTTCGCGGGTCCTCGCAGGCAGCCCCTCGCTGAGTGAGGCTCCTGTGACCCCTCGCACCCCTGCACCTCTGGGGGGCTCAGATGAGGCTTGGGGGTCCAGAGGTTCAGGACTTGCCCGACACGGCCGCAGGTGGCAGGGCTGGGACCGCCCCCCTTGCTCACAAACCTTCCAGGGGGCGGCAAGCCCGAGCTCAGCGATGCAGGAGCACGTCTGCGCTGAGAGGCGGACTATGGGGTGCCCGCGGCGGGGGGGGGGGGCTCGCACTCGGCAGAGTCGGCTGGCAGGCGAGCTGTTCCCGGAATGAGGGCTGTGTACCAACAGTGACAATAAAACACTCAAATAGCTTCAAGCTGTTGGTTCAGAGCCGCCGAGTCCATGGAAAACAAACAAACACAGGCTTGAGAGCCTCGTGGCACCTCGTGGCAGCTAAAGGGAATGATGCCACGGGCTCGGCGGGCGACGCGTCGGCGGCAGGTGGGCAGCGGGTGGGGGCGGCTGCGTGAGGCTGTGGGGCCCTCCCACGTGTCCCAGGTGGGGGACCTGCCCCTCCAGGAGCCCCCTAGCCATGAACTGGAGGGGAGCCATGGCTGGCCGCCCAGGGCCCCGGACCGCACGACTTGGGCACCTAGCCCTGCTCTGCACCAGGGCCGTGGTAACAAATGACCCCACACTGGGGGGCTTCACACAACAGAGGTGTGTTGCTCCCGGTTCTGGAAGCCAGAGTCCGAATCAAGGTGTTGGCGGGACTGTGCTCCCTCCAGAAGCTGCAGGGGAGGGTCCTTCCGGCCTCTTCCAGCTCCTGGGGGCTGCAGGCGTCCTGGGCTGTGGCCACCTGGTCCCAAGCACTGCCTTTGTCTTCACTCGGGGTCCCGCTGTCTGTCTCTCCTCCTTATGTTATAAGGACACCTGTCACTGGATTTGGGACCCACCCAGGTAATCCAGGATGGTCTCCTCTTAAATGCTGGGGAGCCAGGAGGACCAAATCCCCCTCAAAATCTGAGACCAAGCAGTGGGAGAGCAGCAGACTCCCCCAGAGGCAGGCGTGAGAGGCTGTGGGCAGCAGGGGCGCCTCCAGACAGGGCTCTCCTCCCACGTGGAAAACCGCACCCTCTTGTCCCCCTGCACTGGCCTCCCAGCCAGGGCCACCCCAGCCTTGGCTCTGCCTCATCCTGGGGACCCACGTGGGCCCCTGGTCTCTGGTCCAGGATGATGGCCACGTCCAGCTGTGGCCGTGGGCAGACGACAGGCGGCAGACACACACTGGTCGAGGGACCGAGGGCTGTCACCCCAGGCTGCTCCCCAGGACAGCCCCGTAGGGACTCCGCAGCCACCTGGCGCCACGCCCACGGATCTCTGCTCCATTGTCCCCTCCTGGTGCCCGTTCCCACAGCTCCCCGGTCTCTGACAGGCGCACCACCCAACAGCGACTCAGACCCAAAATGAGAGCATTTAAAGTGAGACAGGGGCGCCTTGTTTTAAAATGTGAGTGTTGTAAATGACAGCCAGTGTAGGGAGACATCACAGGCCACACTCACCCCAAAGTGGAAAGAAGAGGAAGAGGAGGGCGGTACCCCGCGCAGCCGAGGATGCACAGCCCCCGCCCGGCCGGCCCGCGTGGGGACGCCCACGGGCCACAAGACCCCGGCAGCAGGTGAACGGAGGCGCGCTCTGGGTCCATCCCCAGGGAAACAAAATGCCCGTAAAACGGGCTGCACGAGCCTCACCAACAAGCTGAGTGAAAGACACGAAGGAAAACCCACTCCCCGCGTGCACCTCGGGAAGCCCGGAGCAGGCGAGTGCCCGCCGGGACTCCAGCGGGAGCGGGTGGGGGAGGGGAGTCCTGGCCTCCGCGGGGGCGGGGCTTGTAGCCTGGCTGTCCCCGCCCCTCGGACCGCGCCCTTCCCACGTGGGCACGTCACGTGGCCCCAAGCCGCGCCCTGGGGGGGCGTGAGCTGCTCCACGCGCGTGCGCAGCGAGGGGACCTGGGTCGCCCCGGCACGGAGCTTAACGTGCGGACTCGGAGCCAGTCCCTCCCGTGAAAACACCCGCTGTAAATGCTCCACGCGCGGCAGCAGGTGAGGAAGGCCGGCCGGGCCCCGCACGTCCCGATGGCAGATTTCACCGCACGCCCAGAGGGATGTGCTAACTTCGGCATAAAAATGGGGGAGCAAAGGCTATGTTCATGATTGCTCGTAGCTGCGTCGGGAAGCCCTGGAGGACGCCGAGGACAGTGCTGATAGCGCGTGAGCTGGCGGCCCCGGAGGCTGGCTGTCGGAGAGCGGAGAGCGGGGCGCTGGCACGGTCGGGGTCCCCGCGGGGTGGACGGGGCGGGGCGCTCTCCGCAGCCTCTGTAAGGACACTGACCCCGTTCGTGGGGGCTCCACCCGCACAGCCTCCCCGGAGCCCACCTCCAAATACCATCACCTCGGGGCTTAGGAGTCAACGTAGGCATTTGGGGGGCCGCACACATGCAGACAGACCGCATGAGTCTGAGTCCCCTGCCCGCCCCCGGGGCCGAGGGGTGTGTGTCCACAGGGATGGGAAGGGCCTGGGAGTGGGCTTTGGAGAAGCCCAGCCGCGGCCTCCACGCGCGCTTCCACGGACAGCTCACTCTTGGGGCCCACCTGCCTCTCGTCCTCGGTAGGTCTTTACCTGGCTGTTCGCTTGTGCCCCTTATCACAGACCAATAAACGCAAGTAACTTGTGTCTCTGAATCCTGTGAACTGTTTCAGCAAACGATCAAACCCGAGGCCAGAGTCCTGGGAATCCCTGACTTGTATCTGGTCAGAAGTACGAGTGGTCCAGACCTGTGACCGTCGTCTGGAGGGGTGATCTCGTGGGACTGAACCCTGGACCCTTGGGGTCTGTGCGGAGTCCCGGTTCTTAGCGTCAGATGGGACTAAATCGTAGGACACCCTTCAGAGTCTGCAGAGAATCGTGTAATTGCTTGGTGTGGAAAACCCCACACATTTGGTGCGGGAAGTGTTCTGTGTGTAAAACAACATCCTGGTGGTGGAGATGTTTTCAGACTCCTCTTGGTTCCAACGACCTTGACAATCTTGAGCAATCCTGGTCAGATATTTTGTCAGGTTTTTCCAAATTCTGTTGGGATTTGATGTCTTTCTCATGGTTGGCTGGTGGTGTGGGTCTGGGAGGCGATCACGGAGATCGTCACATCACATGCAGGAAGCACACAGTCCACATGACATGTCACTGCGGGCACTGGCCTTGGTCACCAGGCGGAGGTGTGTTTGTCAGGTTTCTCCGCTGGAAAGTGACTCTTTCCCGCCCCATCCACACTGTCCTCCAGAAGGAAGTCACTCCGTACAGCCCACACCTAAGGGACAGGGCCATCCCTCAACGGCGGCGGGGCGGGGGGATCACCTCCTTAATGGGGGAACATCTACATAAATTATTTGGAATTCATCTGCACAGAGATTTGTCTCTCCTCTCCCATTTACTTATTCGGTCATTTAAATCAGTTCAGACCCACAGGAATTATTTTCTTGTTTGGATTATAATCCATTGCTATTTACTTTGTTGCTCACATTGTTCCAGCTCTGTCCCCTGGGTCCCTCATCACAGAGCCTGCCCTCATCAAGGCAGAGTTGTTTGCTTAAGCCGTCTCTTACTCCAGGCTCGTCTTGTGTGTTTCCCGGTCCCAGGATCAGCCTTTTCTCCAAGGAGCCCTGGTTCTTTTTCCTGGAGAACGGTGGTGCTAGACACCAAGAGCTAGGCACTGGGTGTGCTCATTGCCACTGGGATTGCATTGCCTCTCGGCCTCTCTGCCAACAGAGATAAGTGTGTGTGCTAATTGTATGGCTACGTCTCTGTAATAATTCCATATGTAATCATTTGTAGCTATATCATGCTAAACATGAGTTCATGCTGACATTTCCACCTCTAATCTCCACCACATGGGTCATTCCTCCCCTTGCTTCTGTGCAAATTCCCACCCCAGCGGTGAGAAGTCTGACTCCTGCTTGCCTGCCAAGTACTTATTGTTCTGTTCCAGTACACATGCCCCGTGGCATCAGACTGTGCATCCTGAGCCCCATGGGGAGCAGCTTTATCAAGCAGAGTCCAGTGCTTGGGGACACTTCCTTCTGCTTTTAGGCTTGCAGATTTGACTCATTCCCAAACTTACTTAGGCCAGCACCTTCTCTCCCATTCTCCTTCACTGAGGCTTTTCCACACATTTGTGTCACAGCTAAATTCTCTCAACACAGAATGTATCCCTTCTGGGAAACTTGAGACCTAAATTGTTGGTTTTTAATTGGCGTACATTAAGGGACTCCCTGGGCTGTAAAGTTCTATGGGTTTTGATAAATGCATGATGTCCGTATCCATTGTTACAGGATCCTACAGAATGGTCTCACTGCCTGTGCTCCGTCTATTAACCCCTTCCCTCCCCCAAGCACCTGGCATGCCCTGACCTTTTTAGTGACCATAGTTTTGCCTTTTCCAGAGTGTCCTATGGTTGGAATCATTCAGTCTGCAACCTTTCCAGACTGGCCTCTTTCACTTAGTGATATGCATTTAAGTTTCCTCCTTATCTTTTCATTACTCGATAGCTTGTTTCTTTTCATTGCTGAATAATATTCCATTGTCTGGAATTTATCCATTCACAGACTGAAGGAAACCTTAATTGCCTCCAGTTTTGGGTGATGATGATGATGAAAACTGCCATAAACATTCCAGTGCAGGTTTGTGTGGACATACGTTTTCCTATCAGTTGGATAAATACTGAGGAGTGCAATTGTTGGATTGTATTGTAACATTATGTTTAGCTTGTAAGGAAGTGCAGAACTGTTTTTCCAAGTGACTGCACCATTTTGCATTCCCACCAGGAACAAATGAGCGTTCTTGTTGCACCACATCCTTGCCAGCACTCAATGTTGCCAGTTTCTTTTTTATTTTAGCCATTCTAATGGATGTGTAGCAGTATCTCATTGTTTTAATTTGCAATTCCGTAATCAGAAATAGATCTGCTTTTTTTTTTTGCCATCTGTGTATCTTCTTTGGTGAGCTGCCTGTTTCGCTCTTTTGCCCATTTTTAATTGGGATATTTGTTTTCTGGTTGCTGAGTAAGATTTCTGTATATTTTTGGACAGACTCGAGAAGCTGAATAAACAAATGGACAGACCATGTATGAAAACAGGACTCTGGCCCACACCCGGAAGCTGCCATTGTCCACAGTAGCCAGCCTGCTGTAAGCTGCACTCACAGGAAGTCAGACCATGATCGCCAGCAACAATCCAGGAAACCAAACTAATCCCTGTAGCAATCAACCCCAAATTGCCAGGACTTTATTTGTAACTGACACATCCTTAATTTTTGTCCCCACTTCCAACTTAGGACCAGTCAGAGAAAGCCAAATATGCTTCCCTAAGCAACCACATGGGACGCCCACTTCCAGAGCCCAGCTGCCCAGGCTCGGTCAGCATCCACCTGAGCTGTGCTTTCCCACAACAAACTTTTCCCACTCTTCTGCCTGCCTTTGCATCTCCGGCAAACACGAGTGATGGTGGCCAAATCCCTTGCTACAGCAAACTTTGAACAAATAGGCTTTGCCTCTTCTCATTTGGTTTGTCTTCATTTATTTCCACAAAGTGTTTTATCAGATAGGTGCTTTGCAAATATTTCTTTTCTCAGTCTTCAGCTTGTCTGTTGGTTCTCTTAATAGTGTCTTTCGGAGAGCATAAGCTTTGAATTTTAATGAAGTCCAATTTCTATTTTCTTTCATGGATCATGCTTCTGGTGTTTTATCTAAAAACTCATCCCAAGGTCACTTGGACTCCCCTACAACCTCTTCTAGGAATTTTTAAGTATTACATTTTATATTTAGGTCTGTGACCCATTTTGAGCTCATTTTTGTGAAGGATGTAAGATCTGTGTCTAGACTTTTTTGAATGTCCAGTAGTTCCAGCACCATTTGTTGGAAAGACTGTCCTTTTTCCATTGTACTGCATTTGTGTCCCTGCAATAGATCAATTGGTTATATTTGTGTGAGTCAATTTCTGAGATCTCTAGTCTGTTCCATTTATACATTTTACATATGGCTGTATTTCATTGGCCAATATTTTGTTGAGGACATTTGCATCTATGTTCATGAGAGTTACTGGTTTATAGTTTTCATTCCTTGTACTATCTTTATCTGGCGTTGGCATTAGGGTAATGTTGACCTCATAGAGTAAATTAGGAAGTGTTCCCCCTGCTTCTATTTTCTGGAAGAGATTATAGAAAATTGGTACCATTTCTTCCTTAAATGTTTGGTGGATTTCACCAGTCAAGCTACCTGGGCCTGATGCTTTATTTTCCAGAAGGCTATTAATCATCGATTCGCCTCTTTAATAGACATAGGCCTAAATCAGATTATCTATGCATCCTTGTGTGAATTTGGGTAGTTTTTGTCCTTCAAGGAATTGGTCCATTTCATCTAAGTTACCAAATTTGTGAGCATAGAGTTGTCCATAGTATCCTTTTATTATCCTGTTAATCCCCATGGGATCAGAAGTGAAGTCAGTCTGGCTCAGCAATCCTTAAAAATAACAGATTGAGACCCACCTGAGGCCACCTTTCCAAAGTTTGGCATGGGTTGCTGGATGTGCTCTGAATTTGCCTTGTTATTGAGTTTATTTCTGACTATAGACTCTCCATTTTGAATTAGCTTCTGGTATAAGGTTAGATTCAAATCTTCCCCTTCCGTTTCATCCAGATCAAGGTACTATACTGGCATCCCAGTGGTTCTACTTTAAATCAGAACCATCCTTAGGATTGGGGACCGCAGCCAGGAGCATGGAGATCTGGGTCAACAAGGGTGGTAGGGCTTGTCTGTGCCGAGCTAAGCCTGCAGGGGCCTCAGAGGAGGCTGTTCTGCTTTATTAGGGTCACGGGCAAATGATGTGAAGGTAAAAAGCTAGGAGCGGAGGCAGCCCCACCTGATGGAGAGTGACTGAACTTGTAGCGGTGCCTCTCAAACTTGTCAGCATATTGAAACTTAAGGAAAATCCTGATGTCCAGGCTCGGTGCCAGAGACGCTCACTTAATTGGCTTGGGGTGCAGCCTGTGCTCAGGTACCTTGGATAAAGTTCCAAGCACAGGCACCACTACATCTTGACACGTTCCACCCATATAAGTCACCAAATAATGGAAAAGGGGGAAGGAAGGAATGTGTTAGGGCCCCTTGGATGGTCACACCTCAGGAAGCCAAAGGGCTTCATTTGCCATGTGACAGTGCTGACTTCTTCACCTGTGAAGTCATACGCTGTCACCAGGAGAGGCTGGAAGAGCCTGATGTAGACCATTCCAACCCTGTGAGGTCATGAGAACAAAACAAGCCTGATGGCTCCCACTTAGCCTTAGGAACATTTACGCCCTTCAACTTCTCACTAGAAATTAAAGAAAGCCTCTGCCTGAAGGCTCTGAATGAGAAAGGAGTCCTTGGATGTCATTGCTGTCAGTCTGCTTGGGTGTTAAAGAAAGATTGCCTGCAGGAAGGGGAATGGCTGGGTTGTTTGTACAGGGCTTGACTGCGGAGGCACCTGGTTTTGCCTTTTCCTGCCTGGAGTATGGTCTGGCTTCCATCCTAGGTGAATGTCAGAAGGAACCAGGAACAAGCTCTAGAGTGTTCTAGTGGTATGGTTTGGGTTTCTCACATGCAGCCAAACAGACAGAAAGGCTACCATGAGATTAAGAGAAATGAACAGAATGTATGGGCTTATCTGACTGAAAAGTCCAGCAGGAGTGACTTCAGGCATGGCTGAATCAAGGTGCTCCATGATTTGCCATCAATCTGCCTCCACCTTTACTTTCTACCATCCTCTCCTTTGGCCGCCTCCTCTCACAGGCTTTCCGTTCGTGGTAGCACATGGTTTCTGCCATTGCCAGCTTGGCAGCCCCAAGGGAAAGGGAACGTATAAACTGCTTCTTGCTTCCAGTGGCCACTTCCCCTTCTCCCATTGGAATGGAATTTTGAGCAAAGCCCACAAACCCAGTTACCTATTGACTACCTCCCTAGGTCTGCTGGAATCTTCTGTGAGCTCCTCCAGATCTATTTGCTGTCCCCCTCCACCCTGCTGTCTGCCTGGGGAAGCTGCCCTGCATGAACAATAGCCACAGACTCCCTTGCACTCTCTTTTCTAAAAGAATCTGGCCAATGAGCAGCTCTGGCAGGAAACTGTTGTCACGTTATTTATTCCTCCAGCTCCTGCTTGTCAGGATTGCCTCAAGCTGGCCGTGTCACTTCTCCAGAGTTCACATTTCCTTCCACAGCAACCCTCTGCACCTGACTTTCCCTGTTCTGCTTCCTCCCCTCACTTGAGACAGGAGTGGTAACAGTCCTTGTTTGTTACTAGTTCGGGGTACAGCACTATTGCTTGAGGGTTCCTATAGCCTACCCACAGTTAGAATGTACTCTCTGGATCTTCCTGAATGCTAACAGATGCACAGGATTTGGTGTAGGAAAAGGCTGTAGCCAGTTGGATATGCACAGAAATGATGTGGGAAACTTCCAGGTCACACCCTGAAAGGAAGAAGTATGCATCCTACCACCTTTGTTTCACCCTCTTCACTGTCTGGAAAGCAGATTAAGTAAAAATCCATCTTGGACATGTGGACAAGAGCAACATCCTAGGGGATGGTGGAGCAAAAATATAGCAAGAGCTAGGACTCCTGCATGCTCCATAAAGCAGAGCTGCCAACCAAATCAGACAAAACTACTGTTGGGGTATTTCAACTGTGGCGATTTAGGGCCCCTGTCCCCGCAGCTGAACCCATGTTCAACCACACAGTGACCCTCTCTTTCTCAACAGTTCCTGTCAATGTTCCAAAATTATCTCTCTGGCCTTGATCCACATCTGCAACCACAATCCAATCATTATTGCCTAGGAAATGGAATATCCTAACTGGCCAGGCTTGGGTCCATCCCTGGAGCTGGAGCCCTGATACCAGAAGAAGGGGAGATTTGTGCTGGGTAAGCAAAAGCAACTGTTCCTTATAGTTGTGACCACAGCCACATTGAGCACCAGGCACCTACATCCATGGCTTCATCTTTGCCGTATTTTATTCTTAGCTCTTGTCATCCCATGGGCCAACTGGGCTTAGTTGGGCTGTTCTTCCCTGGTCTCTTGCAGTGGAGGGTAAATGAAGCTGGAGTCATCTGGAAGCTCACTTGGCTGGCCATCCAAAATGGCAACAGTTGAAGCTGGCTGTTCGCTGGAAGTGCAGCTGGGGCTGCTGACCAAAGTGTCCACACACAGCCTCTTGATATGGTTTGGGTTTCTCACAGAAAGGTGGTCCCAGTGTAGTGGTCCCACATTTCCTACATTTTAGCTGACTTCCAAGAGGCAGGAAGAGGAAACTATCAGGCCATTTGAGGGCTATGCCCAGAACTGCCATGGCATCATCTCTACCATATGCTTTTAAACAAAGAAGCCTCAGGGCCACCCAGTTTCAGAGGTGTTCAGAAATATGTTTCACCTCTGCAGTGGTAGTGACAAGTTCACGCTGCAAAAGAGAATGTAGGAAGGGAGAGACTGTGGCAGCTATCTTTGGAAAATACGACCTGTCACAGTCTGCCCTCTGGTCACAGTTCTCATCCCTCCCATATACAAAATACGCTCACATCTCATTCATCCAAGACCCCAAAGTCTCATCCCATTACAGCACCAGCTCGAGGTCCAGGTCTTATTAAATCAGGTCCAGGTGTGCATGAGACTCCTCAAGTGCAACACCTCAAATATGGTTCTTCTTTATGAAGACCTGTATGATACAAGTGATCTGCCCCATCACACCCAATATGAAATGGGGACATGGAATAACTGTCACCTCACTCTTAACCAAAAATGGACCTCACAACCCTAAAATCCAGCCAGGTACATTGTGTCAGCTCCCTGATTAGGACAAGTTCTCTTTCCTGAAAGTGGTTCTCTGTGGTTCTGGTTTTACTCTTTGAGCTCTAAGCTCTATTGCTAGAATCATTCCTCATTTTCCATCACAAAGGGTCCACATTTTCAGCTGAGTAGTTTCCTCAGCCTGTTTCTGCCTTAGGAAGTTGAGGGCTCAAAGGCTTCCTTTGGTTTTAAGCTCTCTTTCCCTCTTAGTCCACGCTGATATAACTTCTTTATAAACTGTGTGGGTTTCCTGTATATCAACTTATAATATCTTGAGACAGGCTCTTCTCTACCTTGGGTTGAGACTCAGGGTATATGGGATGTCATCCTTATGATTCTTTAAAACCCTGTTTAGAGGAGAGAGTCTACTAGAGTGGTTCTCAACTGGAGGTGATTTTGCTACTGCCTGAGGAACATGTGGCAATGTCTGGAGCATTTTTGGTTTTCACAAGTGATGAGGTGTTGTCATCTAGGGAGTAGAGAGCTGAAATGATGCTAAACATCCAACAATGCACAGAAGAGCTCCCTACAAAAGGAATTATCCAGCCCCAAATCTCAATAGAACCAAGGTCAAGGAACACTGGTCTACAGGAACTGTCCTAAATATTTCTAAATTCTCAAGTAAGCATCTTACAGTCACATGCTTGTCTTCATTTTTACTCTGAGACATCTTGATATCCTCAATTTGATCTTTAGCCTATAGCCTCTCATTACTTTGAGTATCTTTTGCTGTCTTGAGAGGCTGAAAATGAGAAACAGCTTTATTTTCAAATCCAGTAAGTCCTAACAATAGCACATAACTACTCACTTCATGAAACTCCTTTAAATGTTTTATTGTTTATGTAATATTATATAATAAACCATCATGAAACAAAAACCAACTTAAGAAATGAACATGAAAGTGCACCTGGGTGGCTCAATCAGTTAAGCGTCTGCCTTTGACTCAGGTCATGACCCCGGGTTCTGGATCGAGCCCCACATCAGGCTCCCTGCTCAGCAGAGTCTGCTTCTCCCTCTCCTTCTGCCCCTCTCCCTGCTCATGCTCTCTCTCTCTCTCTCTCTCCCACTAACTCTCTCTCTCTCTCTCAAATAAATAAATAAAATCTTTAAAAAAAAAAAAGAAAGAAATGAGCATGAAAGTTCTTTCCCCTCCTGGATGGATAGTTAAGATGTGTGTCTGGAGCTAACAACACACAGAGTTTGACAATAGAGCCAACACCAAAGAGCCAAAACTGATGCATATATCATGGTGACATTGTTTGAGAAATAAGTTCATTATTGTGTGCCACCAGCAAGGTGGCAGAATTGAGTTCTACCACTATTCTTCCCAAAATTGTCAAATAATTTTGACAATTACCCGTGGATGAGAGTACTTTTGTAGGAGTCCATAAGTCAAGTGGAAAAGTTCTAGCACACTGCTGGAGAAAAAAAAATACAATAGACACATTGAAGGAGTGGTTTTACCTGCATCACCCCTCCCCAGCCAGTACAGTTCAGTGCCAAGAGAGACCTCTCCCCAGCCAGTGATTTCTCCCATAGAGTAAAGTACGAGCTTGTGAATGAGTGCCTAGCTTCCCCAGCTACATGAGATGCTACCCTAAAGGTCCACTACTTTCTTCACACTCACAGAATACTGAAGTGATCTGCAAAGATGAGAAGTTGGGAAAAGGCAGGGAACAAAGCAACCAGGACTCAGAACTCATCAGATCTTACTAACCACTTCAGGGACTGCATCAGGAAGCCTGCCCACAGGCCAGTCAGTATGGCTTGCTTACAGAGCCCCCCAACGGCTCGTGGGCACCCCCAATGATTCATGCACCTCACTTACCCTGCTCCTCTGTGGCTGGCTCCCTGCCCATGTTCCCATGGAGAGCAAGTGTGAGCCTTTGCAGAAACAGCTAGAGAGCATGCACAGAAAACAAGCCCAGTTCTGTAAGATTGGGAGAAGGCATACAAACTTGAATGTTCCAGGGCGCCTCCCTAGGAAAAACAAACAGAAGACTCTCAGCACCTGGCTTGGCTCTGCAGGATCACTAGAAGACATACAATCTTAAAACTTCCTCCCAAGAGGAAACAAGAAGTACAGAGTGGGTGCATTCATAGGAAAGGTCTAATAAAGCTTCAGAATCCCTAGCCAGGCTGACTAATGAAGACATCTCTTTTCCAAAGCCAGTCAGCAAAGACTAGAGGAGATGACTACTTCTTCAGATATGAAGACAGCAACACAAGACTTCAAGAAACATGAAAAAAATCAAGAAAACATGACATCATGAAAGGAGTACAATATTTTTTCAGTAACTGACCTCCCAAAAATGGATCTATGAGTTACCTGACAAAAAATTCACAGCAATAGTTTTAAGGAATCTCAGTGAGGTACGAAAGAACACAGATCAACAACTCAAAGAAATCAGGAAAACAATACATGAATGAAATAAGAACAGAGAAATAGAAATTCTTATAAAAGAACCAAACAAAAATGGGATGGTTACTGGTGGGGGAGGGGTAGAGGGTGAAATAGGAGATGGGAATGAAGGAGTGCCCTTGTCATGATGAGCACCAGGTGTTGTATGAAAGTGTTGAATCCACTACATTTTACACCTGAAACTAATATTACACTGTATGTTAATTAACTGGCTTCTAAATAAGAACTTAAAAAAAATAAAGAGTATTTAGAGCCCTCTCCCCAAAAAACAAAGAACCAAACACAAGTTCTGGAGCCTAAGAAAACAATGAATGAAATGAAACATGCAATCAGGAGCATCAACAGCAGACTAGATCTAAGCAGAAGAAAGAATCTGTGAACTCAAAAATAGGTCAGATGAAATCATCCACTCAGAGAAGAAAAAAAAGGAAAGGAGTGAAGAAAACCTATGAGAATTATGGTACATCATCAGATGAACGATATACATATTATGGGAGTCCCAGAGGAAGGAGAAAGGGACAGAAAGCTTATTTAAAGAAATAATGGCTAAAAACTTTCTAATCTGGGGAGAGATGTGGACATCCAAGTACATGAAACTCATAAGTCCCCAAACAGATTCAACCCAAGGAGGACTTGCCAAGACACATTAAGAAAAAATGTGTCAAAAAATCAAAGACAAAGAATTTCAAAATCAGCAAGAGTAAAGAAACTTATCAATACTCCCATTAGTCTATCAGTGGATTTCTTAGCAGAAACCTTGCAGGACAGGAGAGTGGGGTGAGATATTAAAAGAGCTAAAAGAAAAAACTGCTATCCAAGAATACTTTACCCAGAAAACTATCGTTCAAAAATGGAGAGTACTGGCCTGCTAGCTGAGTGGTCAGGCTGCCTCTGCCTATGCCCTGGATAAATGGAGGTGTTAGTGGACATTAGAAATGAAATCTTATTTTTAAAATCAAATATTTAGGGACATCTGGGTGGCTCAGTTGATTAAACGTCTGCCTTCAGCTCAGGTCATGATCTCAGGGTCCTGGGATCGAGCCCCGCTTTGCGGAATCCCTGCTCAGCAGGGAGTCTACTTCTCCCTCTCCCTCCCCCTGCTCTTGCACTCTCTCTCTCTCTCTCAAGTAAATAATAAATAAAATCTTTTTTAAAAAAGAGTTCAATTCACCAAAAGGTTCTAACAATTGTAAATACATATTCACCTAATATTGGAGTGCCTAAGTACACTAAACAAATAGCAGATCTGAAAGGAGAAATAAAAAGCAATGTAATAGTAGTAAGGAACATCAGTACCTCACTTTCAGTAATAGATAGGTCATCCAGACGGAAAATAGACTTGGACTTGAACTACACTTTAGACCAAATGGACCTAACAGACATAGGACATTCCATTCAACAGCAACAGAACACACATTCTTCTCAGGTGTACACTTAACATTGTCCAGGATAGATCATGTGTTAGGTCACTAAACAAGTCTAAACAAACTCAAGAAGATTGAAATAATATTCAATTATCTTTTCTGACCATAATTGTAAGAAACTAAAAATCAATAACAAGAAGAAGGTGGGCAATTCACAGATATGTGGAACCTACAGAACCTATGGAATGGGAGAAAATATTTGCAAACCACATAGCTGTTAGGGAGTTGATATCTAAAATATATAAGTAAGTCATACAACTCAATAGGAAAAAAAAACATAATCCAACTTTAAAATGGGCAAGGACCTAAACAGACAACTTTCCAAGGACATACAAATGGCCAACATGAAAAGGTGCTCAATATCACTAATCATCAAAGAAATGCATGCAAATAAAAACCATAATGAGATACCACTTCACAACTACTAGGATGGCTAGTATCAAAAAAGCAAATGGTACCAAGTGTTGGTGTGGATATGGAGAAAAGGGACTCCTAGTGCACTGTGGGTAAGGATATAAGTTGGTGCAGCTACTATGGGAAACAGTATGAAGGTTCCTCAAAAAATTCAAAATGGAGCTACCATATGACCCAGCAATCTGCTTCTGAGTATATATCTGAAGGAAATCAGCATCTCCAAGAGATATCTGCACTACCATGTTGATTGCCACATTATTTACAATAGCCAATATATGGAAACAACCTAAGTATCTGTCAACAGATGAATGGATAGAGAAAATATTATATATGATGGAATATTATTGAGCAATTAGAAAGAGAGTGAAATCTTGCCATTTGTGACAACATGGATAACCCTAAAGGACATGATGCTAAGTGAATAGGACAGAAAAAGAAATAGAAATACTGTATGATCTCACTCGTATGTGGGATCTAAAAACAATTTAAAAAAAAAGTCAAACTCACAGAAACAAAGTAGAATAGTGGCTGCCACATGGGGAGGGGGAAATGGGCAGGTGTTGGGCAAAGGGTACAAACTTCCAGTTATAAGATGAATAAGTTCTGGGGAGCTAATGGACAGCATGGTGACTATGTTTAATAATGCTGCATTGTATGTTTGAAATTTGCTAAGAGAGTAGATGTTAAGTGTTCTCACCACATGCACAAAAATGGTAATTATGTAAGGTGACAGATGTGTTCATTTGATTGTAGCAATCATTTCACAATGTATATGTATATCAATCACCACATTGTAGACTTTAAATATATACAATTTTATCAGCTCAATAATGGAAAAAAATAAATAAAATGACCACTACTATTAAATCTACCTGTATACTCCATCCTCACCCTGTCTCCCCCTACCCTGTGCCACTGGATAAGTAACTACCATCCTGTATATTGTGTTTATCATTCTTTTGCTTTGTTGTAGAATTTTATCACATGTGTATCCCTAAATGCACATTGCCCTATTTTGCTTTGTTTTGAGTTCTATAAAAATTGTATCATGCCATGTATATTATCCAGAAACTTCCTGTTTTTACTGTACATTGTTCTAAGACAATATTGAACTTGGTTATGGTTCATTTTTTGTTGCTATATAATATTCCATTGTATTAATGCATCACAATTTATTTATCCATTCTTTTGCTTATGGGAATATGAGTTATTTCAAGATTTTTGCTCTTATGCACAATACTGCTTTTAACATTCTTGAACATATCTCCTGACACACATATGCCAAAATGCCTCTAGGCTCTATTAACTAGGACTGGAACTGATGAGTCATAAGTATGCATTACCTTTAACTCCACGGGATATCAAATCATTTTTTTTAAAGATCTGTATTTTTTATTTATTTGAGAGAGAGAGTGAGAGAATGGCAGAGGCAGAGAGAGAAGCAGACTCCCCGCTGAGCAGGGAGCCTGATGCAAGGCTTGATCTCAGGACCCTGATATCATGACCTGAGCTGAAGGCAGACACTTAACTGACTGAGCCACCTAGGCATCCCTCGAACCATTTTTTAAAGTATTGCACTGACCCTAACCCAATGGGCAGGATGGGTCTCACATTCCTGGGTCAGGCAGTGCTCAGGAAGGACGATCTCATTGGGCATGACTCCCCTGAGCTGCAGTGACTTGGGATGAGGGTCCTGCTAGGTGGGTGACCCTCTCTTACAGCCAATAAACACCCCTTGATGTCAAGCTTTGAAAATCACAGTGCCTGACTTAATCATTTATTATGGAGGCATCCATTTCAAAGACAGCTATCTGCAGAAAATGCATTGCCATCACAATGACAAGATAAAGTGCATGGCTGCCTCCAAAAGATGTTGGTTGATTTTGACAACTGACCATTTGGGTCACCTGCTTGTTCTTGTCCTACACTTCCACTTCCTGTGATTATGTTTTTTGGGCAGTCCTTCTCTCTCTCTCTCTTTCTCCCTCCAACCCCCACCACGGACCTTGTTTTGTGGCCACAACTGTGCTGTGTAATTTCCAGGTCTTGTATTTTAAAAGTTTTTCAAAGTTTCCTGGTAGTTGTAGCTGAAGGGCTTCTTGCAATCATAATAAGAATCACCAGGCTGGGTCCAACCACAACGATGGTTTTTAATAAGCTGAGACCTGCACAAAACAGGTAAAAGGGTAGGGAGAGTCCCAGGCTGAGGAAAAGTCCCCAGGGCCCACACCTCTACATACAGAAGTTGAGTAGCCTGACAGGAAGCTCCCCCTACTGCCTCAGCCTCTTCCCACCCTGCCCTGGTGCACCTAACAGTCATTGGTCCACCCTTCCGGTACCCAGCCAGTTCACCACCTTTGGAAAAGCCAGGTAATAGAAACTTTGGGGAAATCTAAACTACTTGGGAAGGGGGGCCCAGAGCACTGTCCAGCATCTGGACCACAGCTGCTCCATCTCACACCATGAACCACAATTCCCAGCCCTTTTTCCCTGGTGCACAGGCCAGCATCCCCAACCTATGAGAAGCTCAAGGAAGAGCTTGAAGGGGCTGTACCCAGGGTACCCCAGAGCTCGGCTCCCATGGGGACCACCATGACTGACATCCACAATGAGACCTCCATGCCCAACCACATGGTATGGTCCCTGTTCAACACAATCTTTCTGAACTAGTGCTGCCTGGGCTTCATGGCATTCACCCACTCCATGAAGTCTAGGGACCAGAAGGTGGTAGGTGACAGGATGGGGACCCAGGTCTATGCTTCCACTGCCAAGTGCCTGAACATCTGGGCCCTGGTCTTAGGCCTTGTTCTGATCATTACCTTCATTATTATTTTTGCCACTGGTTCATGAGTGATTTCCCAAGCAACTTCAGAGATCATAAAAAGTTATGGAGGCTACTAGTCGCTGTCCATGGCCTGAGGCTGTCACTCCTTCCCCTGAATTTTATGTCCACATCAGTCTATAGTTGAATTCAATAAAGCACTTGTGTGTGAAAAAAAATAAAGTATTTCACCAATATCACACTCCCAAGCAGTTTATGTATCAGTACACCTCTCCTCCCCCTCACAATGCTTGGCTTTGTTAAACTTCTAATTTTTTCCCAATCTAGTAGTCACAATATAGTTTCTTCTTGTGATCTTAATTTGTATTTTCTAGATTAATTTTTTTATGTTATTGACCACTCATGCTGCTTCTTCCATTAACTAATCTTTTGTCCATTTTCCTCTTGGTTTATTTATTTTCTTATTGAGTTCTTTATGTATTATCAATACTAATCCTTTGTTGTTGCTGGGTTGCTTACATCTTTTGCCAGCTTCTGACTTGTCTTTTCACTTTGTGGAGTCTTTGAAAAAGAAAAGTTTATAATTTTATAAGTCAACATCTAATAAAATCCCTGAGAATTCTTCCCTAGGAATGTCATGCCCACTCTTAACCCTCTCTATTTTCATAAAGTTTTTTAGAATTAGAACTCTGTTGAGATTTTGATTGAAGTTCTAGAGATCAACATATGAAGAACTGACATCCATATGTACCAAATAATTCAATTCATGAACATGGTACATTTCTCCACTTAGTTTAAAAAAAAAAAAAAATCTTCCAAAAGATAAAGTTTTCTAAAACTTGTACTTATTTTATTAGACTTATGTCTATTTTGTGGGTTTTTTAATTGTGTATTTTTAATTTTTTCATTGCTGGTATACAGAAATACAATTAATTTTTGTATACTGATCTTAGATGGGACACTTTATTAATCTTTTAGTATTACTATCACCTTAGAGCCTTTTGAATTTTCCCATGTACACATCACGATAATGTCTTACTTCCCAAACCACATAGAATTTCTTCTTGCCTTACAGACCAGGGCCTCCAGTACCAGGCTGATAGAAGAAGTGATAGTAAATATATTTTCTTGTTGAAAATTTCTTGCTGGTTTTGAAGGCAATACTTCTAATGTTTCACAATTAAGAATTGTGTTTGCTATAAGTGTTTGAACAATACCTTTTACCAAGTTAAATAAGCTCCCTATTGTTTCTGGTTTGCTAAGAAGTTATTGTCCCCCTAAATAGATGTAAACATTTATAAGTTTATTTTCTAGGTCTACTGAAATGATTATATGTACTTTCCCCTTTACTGAGTTAGGATGAGTGAATTCAATTAAAAATATTTTAATGTTACAATACCTTATATCCTTAAGATAAAGCCTGTTTATGATATATTTGTTTAGGAATTTTTGTGTTTTTGTTCTTGAGTAAGACTAGCTTGAAATTTTCCTTTCTTGTTGTACCCTTGTTTGCTTGTGATATCAAGGTTATTATTGTCTCATAGAATAAGTTTCATAAGTGGTCTCTAATATGCTAGTCTTTGGGAGAGTTTGTGAAACACCAGAATAATCTCTCCTTCTACATCTTAATAGAAATTGCCTGGAAAACCAGCAGGCTAAAGTGTTTTTTTTATGAGATAAGTTTTAGCCCCTGATTCAATTTTTGAATTATTATAAAATTGTTCAGAATTTCTCTTTCTTCCTGAGTCAATTGTGGTAACTTAAGTTTTTTCTAGAAATTCAGCTATTTCATCTGTTTTCAAATATATTGGGAAAATCAATATTTATAATATTCTATGATGGCATCTTCTGTATCTGTTATTAGGTCTCTTTTTTTATTCTTAATATTTTTTGCATTTTAGCTCTTTTTTCTTAAGAAATATGGCCAGAGATTTGTCTGTTTTGTTTATATTTTAGGAAATATTTGACTTATTTGAAACTTTCTATTGTTTCTTTGTGTTCTCGTTCATCCATAGTCATATCTTTACTTTTATCTCCTTCCTTCAGCTTTCATTTTTTTTTCTACTTCTTTATGTTATTTTATTCTTTGTCTTATCTAAGTTAAATGCTTAACTCATTTATTTTCATCCTCTATCTTTTTCTAATATAAGCATTTAAGGCTAAAATTTCCTTCAAAGTACAATTTTCATGGCTTCCCACAAGTTTGCTATGTAATATTTTTATTATTGTTCAGGTCAAAAGATTTTCAAATAAATATGTGATAATATTTCATTTAACTCATGATCTATTTAGAACTGTGGTTATTAATTTCTTAGTGAGGAATTTTAAATTTACCTTTTTGTTACTAACTTCTGACTTAATTACATTATGGTGACAGAAAGTGATCTGTATAATCCCCAGTTCTTTGAAATTTGTTGCAATTTGTGTCATAGCCTAAATGGTCAGTAATTTGCTCTGTTGCATTTTTTTTTTTTTTTTACCATTTCATATGTGCTACAAAGAAATATGTATTCTTTAATTGATGAATGCAGTGTCCATCTCTTGCTGTTTATAATCCATTGTCTCCATTATATCTATTATATCCATCAAATTAAGCTTGTAATTATGCTAGTAAGATCATACACACACACACACACACACACACACACTGATTTTTGGCGAATTGACATATCCATAACTGAGAGACTTGTGTTAAAATCTTCCTTTACAATAGTAGGTTTCTCTATTTTCATCCACATTTTGCTTTATATATTTTAAAGCTGTTTTATTGGGTGCATACATGTTTGAAATTATTATATCTTCTTGGTGAGCTAAGGCACTTTTCATTACACAATATTAATTTTTATCCCCAATAATTCTTATATATTTAAGTGTGTCTTGTTTGATATCTACATAGGTTCTCCTGATTCTCCAGGTTAATAATTTTTAGTCTATTTTTATATCTTTTACTTTCAATTTTTACATGTTCATAAATTTCAGATATACCTTTTATAAAAGCATATAGCAGAACTTAGTTTTTAAAATACAGTCTGTCTCTTTTAACTGACATCAGTTCGTTCACTTATTTTCACAGCTTTATGAGGTATGATGACATTCAATAAACTGCACATATTTAAAGTGCACATATTTAAATTTAATAAGTGTGGATATATGTATATACCCACAAAGCCATCATCCCAATAAAGCTAGTGAACAAATCCATCACCTCCTCAAATTCCCCCATGTCTCTTTATAAGCACTTTCTCTCAGTCTTCTCTGTCCCACGACCACCACACAACAACTGATCCTTCTCACTGTATTTGCATTTCCTAGAATTTTATACAAATGGAATCATACAGTATAGACTCTTTTTCTATGGCTTACTTTATTAAGCAAAAATTACTTTGAGCCCCCATCCATATTGTTGTGTGTATTGAAAGTTCATCCCTTCTTATTGCTGAGTTGTGTACTATTGTATAGATAAAGCAACAATCTGTTTATCCATTCACCTGTTGATGAACGTTTTTGTTGTTTCCAGGTTTGGTCTATTACAAGTAAAGCTAATATGAACATAAATGTATAAGTATTTACGTGGATATATACTTTCTTTTCTTTAGGAATGGAATAGCTAGGTTATACAGCAAGTGTATGTTTAACTTTTTAAGAAACTGCTAAACTTTTCCAAAGTAGTTGAACTATTTTGCATTTCCACCAGCAATATAAGGGTTCTGATTCCTCCACAGCCCTCACCAGCACTTGATGAATTCAGCCTTTTTCATTTTAGCCTTTCTATTGATGTATAGCTCTATATCATTATGGAAATTTGTATTTCCCTAATGAATAATTATGTTAAGTATATTTGCATGTGCTTAGTTGCCATCTGTATAATCTTTGGTGAAGGGTGTATTAAAAATCTTTAGCCTGTTTAAGAAAAAAGTTGTTCAGACATGGGAGAGCATGAACACAGTCTAGCACTACTACAAATTATGCAGTCAAATTTCTGTATTGGGGGAAATCAGAGGGGTCACCATATTAAGTGCAAGGGATAAGCCACGCCCTAGGAAAACCATTTTTATGATCATGTTATTTCCCCGCAGTTAATTTGTAATTGGATTCTTTTTTCTCTTATTACTGAGTATTAAGAATTATTTATAGGGTGCCTGGGTGGCTCAGTCGGTTAAGCGTCTGCCTTCGGCTCAGGTCATGATCCCAGGGTCCTGGGATCGAGCCCCGCATCGGGCCTCCTGCTCAGCAAGGAGCCTGCTTCTCCCTCTCCCTCTGCCTGCCGCTCCCCCTGCTTGTACTCTCTCTCTCTCTGTCAAATAAATAAATAAAATCTTTAAAAAAAATAAGAAGAAGAAGAAGAAGAAGAATTATTTATATATTCTAAATAGAAGTACTTACCAGCTAGATTGCTTGCAAGTAGTTTTCTCTCAGTCTGTGGCTGGTCTTTTCATTAACTTAGTGTCTTTTTCAGAGCAGAAGTTCTGTTACTGTTGTTATGAAATCTAATTTATTAATTTGGTCATTTATGGATTGTGCTTTCAATGTCATATCTGGTAAATTTTTGCCTGAACCAAGGTCACAAAGGTTTACTCCCAGGTTTGCTTCTAAAAGGTTTGGTTTTAAGTTTTACAATTTGGTCTATGATCTATTTTGTGTTAATTTTTGCATGTGATATGAGAAATGGATCAAAGTTCTTTCTTTGTGTGTCCAACCTTTCCAGCACTTTTTGTTGAAATGACTGCAGAATTTCTTTTGCATTTGTAGAAGATCAGTTGTCCAAATATGTATGGATCTATTTCTGGACTCTGTTCTGTTCCATTGACCTACTTGTCTATCTTTACATCAACCACACATAATTTTGATTACTCTAGCTATATAATAAGTATTGAAATGAGGTAGTGTTAGTCCTCCAACTTTGTTCTCTTTTCCCAAAGTTATTTTGCCTATCCTAGGTCCTTTGTTTTCATATCAATTTTAGAATCAACTTGTCAATTCCTACAAAAAGGCCTCTGGGAATTTGATTGGGATTTCATTGAATCTATAGATAATTTGGGGAGCATTGACATTTTAAAAACATTGTCTTCTGACATAAAAATACAGTATAGTCATCCGTTTATTTAGGTCTTATTTATTTTAGCAATGCTTTGCAGTTTTCATATACTTACAGGTCTTTCATATATTTTATCATATCTATCTCTAAATAGCTCATATCTTTAAATTGTAAATGGAATTGTTTAATTTATGATTGCTGTTAGTATATGGAAAACAATTGATTTGTTTTTATTGATCTGCATTTGTTCACTATGCTAAACTCACTTTATAGTGCTTTTGTAGATTCTATTGGACTTTTTACATAGATGATCATGTTTGCAAATAAAAAGTTTTATTTCTCTTTCCAATATGAGCACCTTTTATTTCTTTTCCTTACCTTATTGCACTGACTAGAACTTCCAGCACAAGTTGAGTAAAACTGATGAGAGTAAAACATCCTGGTCTCATTCCATCTTAGGAAAAGAGCCTTCAATCTTTCACATTAAGTGTGATGAGAGCTGTATGGTTTTGTAAATGCCCTTTGTCAGACTGAGAAAATCCCCTACTGTTCCTGGTTTTCTGAGAGCTTTTGTTAGTAAAGGATGTTGGATTTTGTCACATGATTTTTCTGCATCTATTTAGCTTATCTTTTTTTCCTTGATATGATAAATTACACTGATTGTTTTTCTGATCTTAAGCCATCTCTGCATTTCTGACTTAAATGCCACCATCATGTTGTACTGTTTTTTAAAAAATATTGTTAGATTCATTTTGTTAAAATTCATTTAGAATAGTTGCACCTATGTTAATGAAGGATGTTTTTCTGTAACTTTTTTAAATGTTTTTGGTTTGAGTATCATAGTAATGCTGTCTTCTTAGAAAGAGTTAGGAAGTATTCCTTCCTTTTCAGTTTTTCTGAAAATGTTTATGTAGAATTGGTATTATTTCTTCCTTTCAATGTTTGGTAAAATTCACTACTGAAGAAATCTAGGCCTAAGGGGTTTTTTTGTGGGAAGATTTTTAACTATAAATTCAATTGCTTTAATAGATAAGGGACTGTTCTGACATCTACTTCTTTTTGAGTCAGCTCCGGTAGTTTGTGTCTTTTGAACAATTTGCTCATTTTATCTAAGTGGTCAAATATGATGTGGGAAACAAAGGCAGAAGAAAAATTATTAAATTTCCTCACTACCTACATCCCATTGACAAGTCCTTGAAACAGGCAGAGGGACATCCCTCTAGGAACCCAGCTGCCTCAATGTTGACACTTTGCTAAGGGCAAAAGGCAATCTTAGCCCAACCCCCCAGGATCCTGTAAGTCTACTTTAACATATAAACATTCCTTTGGAAAATTCCTTTATCTCTTAAACTCATTCCCCCACAAGATACATGTTAGCAATCATCCTCCAAGCATATGACTCACAGATATACGTGGGTCTCATGACTGAGGGTTTACTAAATAAACAACAATAGCTAGCCCCCTCAGGATCCTGAAAACCTTGTTGCCAAAATACCTGGGAAGCTTAAGCTATCCCTAACTCCCTCCCAACTTAAAAGTATATAATGGCCCACTCCTCCTGACCCCAATGCAGCTCTTTCTGCCCACAGGTCCTATCTCCACGCTTTAATAAAACCACCTTTTTGCATCAAAGATGCCTCAAGAATTCTTTCTTGGCCATCAGCTTTGAACCCTAATGTCTTTCCTACATCAAAATATATTAGCAAAAAGTTGTTTATAATATGCCATTATTATCTTTTTAATATTTGTAAATGATTTGCAACTGATGTCACCTTTCTCACTCCTAATATTTGGTGCTATCAATTTCCCTCTGCATACTGCTTTAGTAGTGTGCAACAAATTTTGATATATTGTGTTTTCATTTTAGTTAAATTAAAATACTTCATAATTTCTCTTTTAATTCCTTCTTTGACCCATGGGTTATTCATAAGTGTGTTATATTTAGTGAAATATTTGTGGCTTGTCCAGATTTCCTTTTGTTACTGATCTCTGACTTAAATCCGTTGTAGTCAGAGAAAGTACTTTGTATAATTTGAATCCTTTTAATTTATTGAGACTTGACTTACTGCCCAAAATGTGGTCTGTCTTAGTAAATATTCTGTGTACACTTAATGAAAATGTACATTCTATTCATTGTGCAGAGTGTCTTATGTCAATTAGGTCAAGTTGGATAATAGTTTACCAGTGTATCTTTGATGGCTTTTCTAGTTTTTCTATCAATTATCAAAAGAGGAATATAATTATAGATTTGTCTATCTCTCCTTACAGTTCTACCAATATTTGTTTCATGTATTTTTTAAGCTTTATTATTAGGCTCATGAACATTTAAGATTGTTATATCTTCCTCATTAATTTATACCTTTGTCATTATGAAATGGCCTTCTTTATACCTAACAATAATCAATGTTCAGAAATTTACTTTAATATTATTATAACCACATGATTTTCTTTCAACTAGTGTTAGCATGGTACATCTTTTTCCCATATATTCTAACTTGTGTCTTTATATTTGGCTTTTGTGTCTTATAGGCAGCATATACTTGGTTTTTTATCCAATCTGAGAATCTTTGTCTTTTAATTTAGGTGTAGAGACCATTTTCATTTAGTGTGAATGTTGATATGATTAGGTTTTAGCCTTTCATCTTGTTACCTTTTTTTTTTTTGTCCCAACCCAATACATAAAAGGGATTTGGAAGAACAAGAGATTTGAATGGACACTTAACCAAAGATGATATTATAGTGACAAATAAGCATATGAAAAGATTCTCAACATCACTTTTCATTATGCAAATGCATACTAAAGCCACAATGAGATACCCCTGCAGACTTATTAGAATGGCTAAAATGGTTGTCCTTATCTAGTGCTGGTGGGGATGTGAATGAACTAGAATCCTCACACACCACTGAGGAGAGTGTGAAATAGTACAAACATATTGGAAAACAGCTTACAGTTTTTTAAATAGTTAAACATACCTACCATATGACCCAGCCATTCCACTCCTAATTACTTACCCAAGAGAAAAGAAGCCTTATGTCCATACAAGTACCTGTACATTTATGTTTATGTCAGCATATTTGTCATAGTCCAAAACTGGAAATAACTAAAATGTCCACCAACAGATGAAAAGACAACTTGTTCCTTTATCCACACAATGGAATGCTAGTCAACAATAAAAAGGGATGAACTGTTGATAGATGTTACAATAGGGAGGGATCTCAAAATAATTCTCATGAGTGAAAGAAACCAGACACAGAGAGTACATATTTTATGATTCCTTTTGTATAAAATTCATAACATACAAACTAATCTGCAGTGAAAGAAAGCAGATCAGTGTTTTCCTGGAGAGGGAGGAGGGAGGAAAGAAGCAGGAAGGAGAACAGCATTACAAAAGGACACAAAGATAATTTGGTGATTGATTTGTTCATCTTGATTGTAATGATGGTTTCATAAACATATATATGTCAAAACTTATCAAACTGTGTACTTCAAATATGTGCAGCTAATTGTGTGTCATCATATCTCAATAAAGCTGTTTAAAAAATACATCTTAAACTTAGAATTTATCACTAAGAGAATACAAATAAAATGAGGTCTTCCAAAACCCTAGAGAAAATAAATAGTAAACAGCTCACAAAGCCAAAGACAGAGAAAGAACAAGGAAAACAGAGCATAAATAACAGATGTATCAACAAACATGTCTGTTTTGACAATACTCTAAATAAAACAACCCAAATATACACTCTTTGCCCAAGGTACACCTAAAATAAAATACTTGAATGTTAAAAAGGAAAAGATAGGAAAGACATGTTGCACATATAAGAAAAAGGGTCAGTAAAATGAATATCAAGTAAGGCTAAAAGAGACAAACAGTAATTTGGTCTGAGGAACAATTCAAGATCCAATGAAAGCATAGCAGTGATTAGTCTTTAAGCAGCAAATAACTTATCATCAAAATCTATAAAGCAAAAACTGTTAGAAATACCATGGTAAATTAATAGCTAAAATGTAAATGCGAAGTCCTGAAAGTGTTAACCCCAAGGCCCAAGTTATATGAATCATGTTTGGTTTAATTCTTTTGAGGGCTGGTCATTGCATACCTGCAGGAACTTGAACCAATAGCCAGGCCTTCCACAGATTTGCCTAAGAGGGGATTAGCATGTTCTGCAACTCAATTATTTTTCAGCAACATAAATTCCTGTATTAAAGCAGTCAAGAATAAATATCCACACCTGCAATTGCAGTGTGGTGAGAATATAACAAGAATGTTGATGATAATTAAGCCAGATATCAACTGAGCGCCACCACTGTGTGCAATTTTGTTAGCCTAAGGCCCTGCACAAACTCCATGTCCTGTTACAAGTCAGGTGGGTGGGGAGCCTGGGTAGCTCAGTTGGTTAAGCGTCCTACTCTTGGTTTCGGCTCGAGTCATGATCTCAGGGTCCTGGGATCAAGCCCTGTGTCAGGCTCCATGCTCAGCGTGGAGTCTGCCTGAGATTCTGTCTCTCCCTCTCCCTCTGCCCCTCTCCCTGCTTGCACTCACTCATTCTCTCTCTCTCTCTAAAATAAAGAAAATCTTAAAAAAAAAAAAAAAAAGTCAGCTGGGTGCCTCTCACTGTTCTGCAAATCCCTGGGGGTTTACACCCTTCTGCTTCCTCTGGCCCACGGCTCCTGACTCCAGTCCTTCCACGGCTCCCAATACTGTTCTCCTCCCCAAGTCAAGGCAAACCCAAATGCAGAACTACAACTGTTTTCCTTGTTTTTCCAAATCCTCCTTCCAGAGCCCGTGTGTGGCAGCAGAGTCCACTAAAGGTCTGGGGAGGTGGAAGGAGTTTGCAGCTCACAAAGTTGAATGCCTTATACATCTTACCCCAGGATCCACCGAGCCCCCTCCCTGGGGTCAGACTGAGCTCCTGCTTTCTTCCCACCAGGCCTCTTCCAACTTAGCCACACATCCTTCTGTCCCTCCCGTCCCTGTGTCTCTTTCCAGTCCCCTCCTTCAGCAGGTCATCGGGCTGCTCCCCACAAGGATGACTCTGGTGCAGGAGGTAACATAATGACCTTTGTACGTACTTTCCAAAGGTCCTGGCCACCCGAGCTTTCCTGCATCGCAGTGTTGAGCCCTGTCATGGCTCTGGAGGCACATGCACTGCTGTCAGCCCCAGTCAAACAGGACCCTGAAGCTGGAAGAAACTGAGAGACATGACCGAGACCACGAAGCAAGTGTGCAGCCAGGATCCATATGGGTCTCTCTTGCATGCTGACACCAGTGGGCTGGGAGCTGGGTATTGAAAAATGCAGATTCCTGAGCATGTCTGCAGCATCCACAGCAGCTGCTCCATCTGGCTCTGAGTTGCTCCATGTTTAAGCACCACACACCCAGCTTGTGCAAAGGTGTGTGTGTGCGTGTGTGTGTAAGAGAGAGACAGTGTATGAGAGACACATGTGTGCACGTGTGAGAATGTGCAAGTGTGTATGTGCACGTGTAAGAGTGTGCCTGTGTGTATGTGCACATGTGAGAGTGTGCATGTGTGTGTGCTGCACACGTGTGCACATGTGTGCATGTGAGAGTGTGTGCGTATGTGCACGTGAGAATTGTGTGCATGTGTGCACTGTGAGAGTGTGCACGTGTGAGAGTGTGCATGTGTGTGCACACGTGTGTGTGCGTGCGTACGAGTCATGTGTGCTGCACATGTGGTGTGTATGTGAAGGAGTGTGTGCGTATGTGTTGTGTGCGTGTGTGTGTGTGTCCATGAGCACTTGGGTCTGGGGGCTGAGGTCCCTCTCCTCCCTTGCCTGGGAGGCTACCCCTTCCCTCTCAGCCAGCCCAAGGGGGAGGCAGCTCCCCCACCCCTCTGCCCACCCCCCCGGGGGGCCCACACCCCTGCTGAACGACTCTCCCCTTGACAGTGAGACTGGGCAATCTCAGAGGCCCCCCGTGCGTGTGCCCTCTCTTGGACTACAGGGACACCGCCATGGCTGGGGGGCACTAAACCCCCACGCTCAGATGGTGGGAGGGGGAGAGGTGAGTCTGAAGCAGTAAGTATGGCTTTGGAACGAACTTGGCTCTTCCGGTGACAACTTGCCTTGTTCCAGATGGTTCCTGTGCGCGTTCTCCTTCGTTAGCATGCTAATTTATTCTGACTCATCATCGGGAAGCGGCTGCAGGCGGGGCTGGCACACACCTCGATGCCAGAGCACGACCTGGGGGCTGTGATTCCCAGCTGGAACAGGAGCCCTCCCCGGGGGCTGTCACCACCTCCAGGAAGAAAGAACAGTTGGGGACAAGGCTTCGGTGGCAGCCTGAGCAGCTTGTAATTTCCCCTCCGGTGGCCCTGACGCTCTGTGACAGGATCGGGAGAGCAGGGCCGGAGACGCAGGCTTTGGGAACACTCGCGCCGCAAAGTTCCCGTAGAGCACAAATGTGGTTAAAACATAAGGGAGGCGCTGGGAACAAAGACCCAAAGCAGAGACCACAGCCTGACGCTCCATCAAGGTCAGTGCCCGGGCGGGGCAGAGCCTCCAGGTGCGCGCCAGGCCCCGGGCCTCACCTCTGCCCTCCGGTCGCAGGGGTGCAGCGCACCAAGGCTGGGACACTGGGACACACGGGAGGGAAGGCGGAACCACTCTTGCCCCCGACACCCCACCTCTCCCACCCCCCCCTTCCCTGTGCGCGCCACCAGCAGACCCGTGCCTCCCACTGCGAGGCTCACAACCCACCCAGAGACATCGCCTGCTCCCCTGCCAGACGTGGAGTGACCTCCCCGGAGCAGCTGGGCAGCTGTGAAGCAGGAGAGGCAGGGCAAACACCCGGCCCCCCAGGAGGACAGCGCTGGGCCCCTGGGAGCCAGGCCCCAGCGGCCAGCTGACCCTGCACAAGCCTTCCCTGCCTCGCCCCCCAGCACCCTGGACACTGCTGGGCTCCCCCCAGAGGAGGCTCAGCCTCTGGGAGATCCAGCTTGTGAGGGAGCGGGGAGGCAGGCCCTGCCCTCAGAAGCAGCACCCTGACCCATCGTACTGGGCAAAACTCGCCAAAATGGCCATGCTGGCCGCTGGGGCCTGGAAGTCGGGTGTTCCATCCTGGCCGAGGTTCCCTGGTAAAACTCGGCGCCCCCCACAGCCGGCTCCCTCCCAGGCATCCCCAGGCCATGCTCCCACCCTCCCAGGACCGGGGTTCCCTGCAGCTCCACCCCCAGTGCTCTGCAGAGAGGAGTCCCCTGTCCCCTGGGAGACAGTGACCAAGTAGCCAGGACCCGAGGAGCAGGGCTCTGGAATCCCCAGAGCCCCATCCACACTGTCTGCCGTTGCATGGCAACCAGAGCATCTGTTTCCACTGAGGAGGAGGGGGTCTGAGCCAGGCGTGGGACCACGTGCGCTGGGCAGCCCCGGGTGCTAGTCATAAGGACCCGGGAATATCAGCGTGAAGCAGGCGCTGAGGCTCCCGACTCCTGGGAACACGGTGGAGGCAGACGGCCATGTGGGGGGGGGAACGCAGGGACCAGGATGCCCCCCGGGGGGGGGGCGGGAACGCTGGTGGGGAGAGGTCAGAGCCCCCTGGTGTCCTGGATGCCGGGATGACCCTTGAGACCCAGCCCCAGCCTTGCATTCCCTGCTGGGCACAAGCATGTGTGATCGGGACATGGCTCCAGGACTGTCATCTCTCTCTTGGGGAATGCTCACCCCCCACCGCCCCTGGGCCGTGAGAGTGGTCGCCCTTGGTTGCAAGAAAGGGAGACAGACGGATGAGCAGGAGGCTCTGTGATAGCCTTCTCTGCCCACAGCAGCCAGCAAGAACAGTGTCCTTCCTCCGGAAAACAGGCAGCAGGCTAATGCCACCTGCCACATGGTGGGTGAAGGGAGAGTGCCCATCCGTCCCAGCCTGCCCAGGACAGTCCTCGGTGCGTCTGGGGCCCTTACATAGTTGTTAGAAGCACCTGTCACTCCCAAGTGTCCTGGGTGCATGGCAAGTGGTAGGGACTGAGACACCCTCTCTCAACTCCAGAGCCGGCCAGGAGAAGCACTAGTCCGGGAAGAAGGCTGCGTGAAGGGGCAGCAGAGAAGGCTGGGGGAGGCCAGCCTGGCCGGGGCGGGCGACCGGCAGGACCCCTGTGCGAGATGATTTCAGAAGCACAGGGGCTTGGCACTGCCAGGCTGGGCTGTGGACGTGACTCAGCTGGGCCCCGGGAGCCATGAAGGCTCAACACTGGTCCATCAGCAAGGTGCATCAGACAGCCATGGGGATACCCGCTCCTTGTCACATCCTTGCCCCGGCCCCTGCATTCCTACCTGTTTGGGACAAACCCCTGCTATCACTTTGTTACATTAACACCCACTAAGTGGGGCACAGGTGCCTGATGATGACCCGCATTCGCCAACAGGCCGTAGAGAAAGTGAAATCGAGAAGTCTAGAGGCACAGGTCCTGGAGGAAGGGCCCCATGCCTCCAGGAGCCATGCAGGAAGGTCAAGGCAGGGCACAGGGGGAGAGGCAGGACCGGGGGCCATTCCTGGCGTCCGTGAGCAGAGTACTTTGTGATTCCCAAGCTAGGGCCTGATTGGTACGGTAGAACCCAAGAGTGGGGTTTTGGTCAGCCCCGTGGGGTGTCTTCTCCAAGCAGCACACAAGGGGAAGGCCCCGGGGAGATGGCAGGGGGTCAGATCGGGGACTTGCATTTGCTTGGGGCTCTGTGGCAGCCCTCTGGGGACTGTGGTCGTGTGAGTGGTGAGGGGCGGGCATCCATGGATGGCCCCCAGGCCACAGGGCCACATGACACCATGCAGTAGCTGAACCACACTCCGCACAATGCCCCACTTGGCGAGCTGGGCGGGAGGCAAGTGGGAGGGAGAGGGGGTCAGGGAAGCTGCGTGGGCATCGTGCCGCGGTGCACGATGTGAGGGTTACAGCCGCCGTGGAAGGGGCCGGGGCCGGCCATGCACACCTCACGGGCGTTCGGGGGGGAATGATCCCGCCCAGCGCGTGTGGATCCCACCTGGGATGGCCGGGAGGAAGCTGGCACGGACGGCCGGGGCGGGGCGCCGAGCAGACCCTGGCGGGGGGCCATCCGAGGCACTGGTGATTCCAGTTGCTGGATAGCTGCTGTCAGAACTGGGGCTTCAAAGAAAGAAAACACACACGCTCCAATCCCAATTCCTGGCTTAGAGGCTGAACCCCGATCCTCACTGAGACCATCTTAGCTCTAGCAGACACCGGGACGGGGGCCACCGCCCCCTTCGAAGGTGACTCCTTCCAGTTACAATGTCTGCTTTGGGATGCCCAGACGCGAGGGTCTCTGATGCGAGCCAGGGCAGCCATCCACAAAGAATGGGCCCCCAAGGATTTAGAGGGTGCTTTGAATGCCTCTGTGGTCCCCAAATCAGAGAGGGAGCTCAGGGGGGCCTGGGGATAAATGGCATTCTGATCTGTCTCCCTCAGGTGCTTCCAGGGTGCTCCCCCAGCCCTCCCACGGCTCTCTCTGGTTCCTGAGGGCGTCGCTGGAAAAGCACCTAGCAGAACAGTTGGCTCCTGACCCTGGACTGAGGAGGAGCCCAGTGGGGACCCAGCACTCTGCCTGCTGCCAAACCCCAAAGTTTCACCACGTTCCTGGAGGAATTTAGGCAGATAGGCGCCATCCCCCAAAGACTAGGAACGCACTTACTGCCCAAGCACGGCTGGTGCCGATCAGAGATGGACATGGGCATCGACGTCACGCAGGGCTGGATCCCGCAGCAGCTGCTCCCGATGTGGGGTCCGTGTGGGGAAACCAGCCATGCACCTGCTGCCCCATGTGCGGGCAGATTTGGGCAGAAGCTTCTCCCCGCTCTCGACTCAGGCACGTACCCCAATGTGGCCCACAGAAATCTGGATTGTTCCACGGGAACCCGGGCCACGTGGGGACCTCATGCTGCGGGACGTGGCGCCTGGCCTACCAGAGGATGGAAGGTAAGCCCACGAGGAAGTGAGACCTCCCAGTGGAGCTGTGTGTCCGAGGTTCTGGTGGCCTGGGACTTGTCAGGACATCCCTCCTTGTCCCCCAGCTGCTAGGAAAGAGGCAGCAGGCGCAGGGAACTTTGTGGGTGTGGAGGAAAGAACTCACCGTGCAGGGCCCCCCAGTGCCCCCCAGGCCCCGTGCATGGTCTCTGAGGAGCAGGGACGTCTGCAGGTGGGGCAGACAGGAATTCCGTGTAGGTTGCCACCAGTGGCCCCAGTGGGAGGGCCCTCGGCAGCACGTAACCATCCTCATTTGGAGAAAGAGCGCCTGGCTCGGGCCAAGGGGGCTGTAGACCCCTGATAGTGGGACACCGAATGCCCAGGTGGCCCGAGCTGCCCGCGGTGGAGGGACGCTGTGCCCACACTGCTCCATCACCAAGCAGGTGTACCCCGTCAGGTGTCTGCTGCACCTGGGATTCCCTCCACGGCCAGCTGGGGGGAGGGGGCGGCCCACCAGCTAGGGGCCCAGTTCACAGATGGCTACAGCCGCTGCTTGCTTCCGAGTCCCAAGGGGCCTGTCAACCGTTGTGGACCCAGTGCCCGGTCTCTGGTCCCCCAGGCCTGCGGGCCCTCAAGACGCTCAAGCAGCCCCAAACCAGATTGTCAAGATTGTCGAAAGCCCATTGAAAGCACATGGTAATTACTTCCAGGGCGTTTATAGTCCCGGAGAGTCTCGAGCCACGCCCCCCGGCCAGGAAGGCAACATTTTACCGTCAAGGACACGACCCTGGGTATTTACAGACGGTAATGAGACTGTCCACTGCTCGATGTTGCCATAAATAAGCAGCGAAACTGCTGAGTTTCACGCGATTCTCCCTGATTGCCTGGAAGGCGCCATTATTTTAATAAAAAAACTAATCAGCCAGCCTCCCCAGCATCTCAGGCTCGGTGTTAATTACAGAGCGGCTGGCCGGCGGGCGGAGCATCATCGACTGTCATCCCAGGGGTGGGGGGCTCTTTTATGTTAAAAGGAGCGAATTAAAAAAAGAGGAAGAGTGTGCTTGCCTTAAAAATAATGGTGATCATGCAGGACGTCCTTCTGACCCACGGGACAGACACCACTACCCCCACGGGCCTCCCCTGGTCCGGGCAGCCCCCGGCCTCCTCCGCGCCCACGCGTCTAGGTTCCCCGAGGAGCAGGGGAGTGGGAGGGGACCCCGGCACCGTCTGGGCCAGTGCCACGGAGGGAACAGAGCTGGGCTGGGCTTCCCAGACACGGCAGGGACAGGGGAAGACCCAAGTGTCAGGCTTCCTTTCCTCTTGCACTCCCTGTGTCCTCTGTCCTGCACCTTCCTCCTGCCTGGAGACAGATGTGATGCTGGAGCTGGAGCAGTCATCTTGTGACCATGAGGCTATGAGCAGAAGGGCAAAAGCTTCATTAGCGATGGCTGGACAGAAAGACAGGAAGCTCTGCGGCCCCGCAAGCCGAATTCGGAGGCTGCCTGCTTTACGCCACACCGCTTGTCACGTAAGAAACGTAAAGCCCACTTGATGAAGAAACCGTTGTGAGCAGGTTTTATTTAATCCCTAAGCAGTGCGTCCATGAATAATCGTTACTAATTAAAAAAAAACAAATAAGGCCACTAGAGAAATTTTAAGTGGCCTCATTTGTAACTGTGGGCTCCCCAATACCTGGATCATGCATCTCCTGCGCGCCCAAGACGACAGGGCCTGCCCCCAGGACGTCGGGTGGGGTCCTCTGACTTCACCCCTACAGTGAGATCGGGCAGAAGCGATATGTCCCTTCCAGAGCCTCGTTCAGTTGTCAGTTTCTTTCCCTGTTTCGACAAACGTGAGAACACGTGGCACGTGGAAGCCCGCTGCGGCCCCTGCTGGGAGGGCGGCTGCCCCGGGACCCTCTGTGGGCTGTGGGAGGGCGGGAGGTCAGCTGGGGGAGTCACCGGGGCTCAGGGACGGCTTGTCAGCCTGTCCCGGCCAGTACAAGCAGAGGCCCATGGGTCAGAGAAAATAGTGGGGAGAAGTGAAGCCAGGAAAAAAAATAAAGTTTTCTATTGCACTGAATAGAGGTTTAGGCTTTAATTGCAACTTGGCACTGATTTTCAGAATGAATGGAGAATGCACCATTTGATTTCTGTTCATTTTCCCAGTACAGTCATTTGGTGGCACGCCCCGTGGCCCACAGGCCCGTCTCACACCCTCCCTGAAGGTGGCTTTCCTCGAGCCACCCTCGGGCACTGCCTTCGGTTCTGAATGGATGGCGCCCGCAGGGGCTGGTATTGGGCTGGTGTTCGGGGCTCCTCCTTGGCGTCTGGGGGATCCCTGTTTCCTGTCTCATCAGCCCCAGGAAGCTCTGCACGTCCCTGTGGCCGGGGTCACACTACATGTTAATGGGATCCCCAGAACCGCTCCCTGTTGAGAGACTGGCCGGAAGGGCAGGGGAGTTGGATGGGCCGGCTGCTTCCCCGCCCCCCCCAGGTCCGCAGGGCAAGGCCTGTGTGCTGCTCCCAGAGCCCTGTCCTTCCCCAGGGATCCCGGGATCCCAACATCCCCCTCCCCTCCCACTTCTACCCTCAAGCCATCTCTCCCGGGCCCCCTCCCCTCCTGTTCACCGGAACACAGCGCCGGGCCCTGCAGACAGAATCCTGGCCCTGTCACCCGTCCTCTGGCAGATGTGGAGGCCCCAGGGTCCTTGGCCTCTCACCGGCTGCCTGGTGAGACCAGCTCCCGAGGCCACGGTGGGGTACAGAGGACAGCAGTCCAGAGGGTGGGGGCTTCTGGTTTCCTGCTCAGGATGACGGTGAGATGGGCCACCCTCCGCAAGAGAACTCGTCATGCTCCTGGCCCCTGTCCAGCCAGGAGTCCCTCGTGTGCCCCAGGCTCTCAGGACGGTGAGAACTGAACAGAAGTGGGGATGCTTCTCCCGGCATCAAGCAGAACCTTTCAGACAAGTCTGCAGACGCGTCAGTCAGAGCCGGGAGGGGCAGGCACGCGGCGCCCTTGCTTCCCTCCGATGCACCGCGACGGGCCCACCCTCTTTCCTGCTCACATCCAGGAGTCTGCCCCAAACCGGGTCCCTGAAGCCACAAGCAGAACCTTCCGCTGGGGGTGAGCCCGAACAACACTCCAGGAGGCCAGGGTCAGCAGGACCTCCGAGGTTGTGCAGGCCCTGCCCAGGGGAGGCAACCCCGAAGTCCCTTTGACCTGTCCTGGCAAGTGTCACCAGGCTGGTCCCTGACAGGCAGCCAGGCCCCCATTCGCAGTCACCCCATCTCCAGTTAGCAGGCCCCACGCGGACAACAGAGCTGAGCCTCCGAGGGGTCTGTTGATGGAGTTGGTGTAAAAATCTACTTTGTAATAAAGCTGTTCATAAAAGAGAAACGCCATTTAGAGGCTCTGTTTCCGCGGGAAGCGGGCTTTCTGTCCCTGTGCGTCTTGGGGAAGCAGGTGCCTCTGCTCACCGTCCCGGCCGGGCCCGGCGTGGGGCCCTGGTCTCCGCAGGGACCGTGCCCGGCGGGGGTCTCTGTGAAGCTGCCGTTTAGAGGGAAACCAAATGCCTCTGCTCCCCCCGCCCTCGGCCCCAACGTGGGCACCAGCAGGATGGGACCCAGAGAGCAGGCTGGGGGCGGGCAGGGGAAACCAGCAGTGCAAGCCGTCTCCTGGCTCATCTAGGAAGGAAGCAGGATTGAAGCCCCTCACTCCCCTCCCAGCCCCCAGCCGCCTCTTCACTCAGCTCGGGCCGAGTCTACGCCACTCACCGCAGAGCCGTGTAGTGAGATGGACGCTGGCCTCGTCCCACGGGGGCCGTGGCCAAGCCACGGAGCCAGCAGATGGCCGTGCGGGCAAAGGAGCCAGGGTCTGGAGCCGACTCCTGGGTGTGGAGGCTAATCTGGACGCGGAGGGTCTGATGACACCAGGCCGGGGGGAGGCCTGGCCACGGGTGAGGGGTCACCCACGTGGCTGCCCTGAAGGTGCCTGAGGCTGGAGATGTCACCAGGCTTCCTAAGCCGCAGGGCCGGGACACTGGGTGGCCTCCCAAGTGGCCTGGGCTTCCTCACAGCGTGGCAGCCGGGTTCCAAGGGGCTGCCGCAGAGGGCCCGGTCAAGCTGCCTCACCTTCGGGGCCGAGAGGTCACACAGCATCACCCCCCACGTTCTACTCACCTGCCGAGACCCACCAAGATCCACGGAGGCCAGCCCCATTCAGGAAGGGCCAGTAGGCCACCCGACGGGGACGGTGAGGCCCTGCACGGGCCTTGGGGGAGCAAGACCGACTCACCCAGCTGTGTCTCTCTGTCTCTGTCTCTCTGAGTCTCTCTGTGTCTCTCTGTATCTTTCTATGTGTCTCTCTAGGTCTCTGTATCTCTGAGTCTCTGTGTCTCTCTGTATCTCTCTCTCTCTGTCTCTGTCTGTCTCTCTTTCTGTGTGTCTCTCTCTGTCTCTATGTCTCTCTCTCTGTCTCTGTCTGCCTCTCTCTCTCTGTCTCTGTCGCTGTCTGTGTCTCTGTCTCTCTGCATGTCTCTCAGTTTCTGTCTGACACCTGGCTGAACCCCGGGGACACCTGGTCAAGCCCCGGGGACCACCTGGCCGCAGCCCGAGAGGCCCTGGGCCAGAGGCACGAGGCTAACCCCGGGTCCTGAGCATGGACACGGCGAGGCGGGAGCTGCTCTCAGCTGCTCGGCGCGGGTGATGGGGACACAGCAGCAGGAAAGGAGACACCCTCATGGTCTGGGGGCAGTAGGGACCACTCAGATTTTGTTGTTCTTCTTGAAAGGGTCTGTGTCATTTAGAGACACTTAGAGATGCACAGCTGCCCCGGGGGTTCGCTCCAAACCGCCCAGGGGACAGGGACGGGGCAGGGAGGAGCGAGCACGGGGAGTCCTCTGCGTGGCCTGCCCGGCCGTGGGTGTGCCTGGGGTCAAAGAGCTCACACGTGGGGGCGCAGGCAGGCCCCGCCCTGCGGTGCTGGCCCAACAGCCCCCCTGCCTCTCCTGGGGGCGGCCTCCCTCCCTCCCTCACACAGCCTCTCCCACCTCCCCACGGGCCCTGCGGGAAGCCACAGTGGTCCCAGGTCCCCAAGTCAGCCTGCTGGACTCAAGGGGGGACAGAAGGGCAGGGGGGTCCCTGCTGGGAGCCAGAGCACCCTGGGGGTCCCTGAGTTTGGAAGTGAGTGGGCCCCACAGCCCCTCTGTCCTCAACACTGCCACCCTCTCCTTGGTGAAGGGAGAGCCCAGATGAGGGGGCCACGTCTGTCCTGCTCCCCTGCATCTTTCCTGCAGACTGTCCCTGCGGTCCTGGCCCGGCCTCCACCAGGCCCGCCTCCTCCATCCAGCAGCCTCCTGCCTTCCTCCCTCCTAAAGGCCCTCTCTGGGGGGCTGGCAGCCTTGACTCTGGGGCCGGGATGCTGAGCTGGACATTCAGGCCGACCTCCCAACCTAGCCCCAGTGGTCGCACTGACCCCCCCATTCCCCTCTGCAGGCCAAGTCTTGGACTCCAGGCCAGGGCCAGCAGAGGCACCTCATTCCTGCACTGCTGTGGCCACCGCGGGGTGTCCTGTCCCCGTACAACAGCCCAGGCAGGACTGCCCCCGGGAGAAGAACCCAAGGGCTCCTCCACCAGGACTGAGCTCGGAGGGCCGCGTCCCACTCCAGCACGGGGAGCAACTGAGACACGTGCTCTGTGCCCACCTCGCTGCCCGAGAAACCCGCCCAGTGGGGACGGAGGCCCTTCAGGTCCACGCGACACCGAGTATCCGGCCCACCCATCCCAGAAGTCTGCTCCCACCTGCCCTCCTCACAGCACCCCTACAAGCCCTCCACCAGGAGGGCAGACCACATCGGGATTACAGCATGTCCTGCCTGCGCCTTGACCCTCCAGCCCGCGTGCACGGGGTTCCCACTGCCCAGCTCTCTCCTCAAACGGGAGAAGTCTGCAGAGGTGGCCGGGACAAGGGAGCAGCCGGCCCCAGCACGGGCACCCGTGGGCCGGCGAGCAGGGGGCCAACACCCCCAGGGACCCTGAGCCTCCTGCACCAGGCCCACCCGGGTCCGTCCTGGGCCGGGGACCTCATACCAGCAGGGACGGCCGGGCAGCAGAACCAGATTCCTGTCCCCTCCTGGCCTCACCTGGTTGCGCTGGTGCCCCGCCCGCCCGGCCCAGTGCCATGGAGCCAACCTGCCTCCACTCCAATATGCTCTCCTTCCCGGCTAATCCAACTGGAGACTTCCAACCTCATTGTAATTTACAAGGCAGCTGGAGCACAGGATATTTTTAATAAAAATTAGGTACAAGCAGATACAGGGGATTAATAGTTGTATTATGATTTTATAGTTCTCCATATACAGCAGCGTGGAAAAGACAATCAGAGAGCAGAGCCATTTCAGGCAGATAAAATGGGGCATTTATTTTTAATGGAAAGAGAATTTCAGGACTCACCCAGCCGTGGAAAGAGAGCTGCTGACGGCCCTCACCGGCTGGAACAAAGAGGAGGCTGGCGGTGCGGCGGCCTCTCCGAAGAGCCCCTCTGGGTCCGGGGAGAGGCCCCTGGGTTTGCCGAGCACAGGAGGGAGTCACCAGGTGGGAATCTTCAGCCCAGAATCAGAGGGACCTGGGCTGGAGCCTTGCGGGCGTGGCTAAGTCTCTGTGAGCCTCAGTGTCCCCGTCTGCGCAGCAAGGACTGGCTGAGCTCTTAGGAAAAGCGGACGCCCCTCAGAGCCCACGGGAGGGTGTCATCGAAGCTGGGACCCACGACCACATCTGCTCTCCGCTTGGGGAGCAAACACTGAGCACCTACTGTCCTCCCTGAAATCACAGCTGTGCCTTCCATTCAACCCAATCCTGCGGGCCGTACACCGGGGCCTGCCTCAGCCAGGGGGTCTGGCCCGGGCTCAGGCCTGGGGACCGCTTTCCCTGAGCTCCCCAGCAGAAGCCACGTCTCTCCAGGAACCACCAGGAGGCTTCGAAGCTCAGAGCTTGGAAAACGCACCATGGGTTGGAAGGGATTCTGCGGGAGCTGTAGCAGCCCAGAGTCCCCGCGGCATCACAGAAGGTGGGAGGTAGCCTGGAGCAGGGCAGCAAGAGGGCAGAGCTTTGGAGACCTGGGGCAGGAAGGGGGGGGCGGGGCAAGGACACCCGGGACACGCAGCCCACCTGGACCAACCTGCAGCGCTGGGGAAGGAGCCCTTCCAGGAAGAGGTCATCTGGCTATGACTGGCCTTCCCTGCTCACAGGATTGCTGCCCGGATGGCCACCTCTACCCATCACCTGGCCTCCCACAGGGCACTGCTGCCCACCAAGGGCCTCCCTCCAAGCCCCAAGCCCACGAGGCGAGCGACAGGCAGAGTCACGGGACGCATGGGCCAAGCCCGATCCCCACCATCCTGTGGCCTGATAGGACGCGGGATGGCTTCCGAAGACGGGCTCTGCACCAGCTGGGTTGGTTGGGATTCACTGTGGTCTAGGGATTCAGGGCTAGGAAGGAATGGGGTTCCTCCCATGGTTACCCCGCCTCACCCTGAGGAGCCTCAGGGCCTGGTCCTGAAATCAGCTGGCTGTGGGCCTCAGAGCCAGGCGAACATGCCGGCGACGGGGGAGCACCCCGGGCTGAGCCCGTCTTAGGACCAGCCCCTGAGGCCCGGATGAAACGGAGCCTGCACAGCTCAGGCCAAGTCAACGAACTCACCTGGGAGCGGGGGCCTGAGTCCCGCACACGGAACCCCCGGGGCGCACGGGGCGCACGGGGCGGAGGGCGGCAGTGGGGGCCCCACGCGTGGACGAACCATCCATCCATCAGCCCACGAACACAGAACACACGACCGAGCCAGCTCCGGGGCCCCCCAGAACGGAGAGGGGGGCTTGGAGCGCCCACTTTCTAAATCACACAAATTAATTTAGAAATCAGAGCGGCTCCCGCAGCTAGACTGCAGATTTCAAAACAGCTTAACCGATTACCAAACCCCCTTTAAGAAGACAAATTATACCCGCTCCTCCGCGCCTGCCTGGTTAATTATGTATGCGCTTCTGGGAGGCCTTGTGAAATATTCACTAGCTGGGGGTGTGCACTCGCCACTCGCGGCCTCATTTCCGTGCGGGGCCCGCAGTCGCGCCCCCCACCGTCCCAGCACCGGGGGACCGCCAGCCTTGGGACCTCAGGACCCACAGATGCCCCCGCCTACCTGACCGCGCACTGTCGCCTCCAGCTCGGCCGCCCAAGGCCTGCCCCCAGAGCAGAGCCCACCCGGCACACCCGCCGCGGAGTCTTCCCACCCTCCCCGCCCGCGCAGCAACCCGAGGCCTATGCATAACCACGTCCAGTGCCAGGCACGGCTTCTCCCTGGCCCAGCTCCTGGCCTCCCCCTCCCGGCCAGCCCCTCCACACCTTCCCCATAATCGGTGTCTGTGTCCCCCAAAAAGGAGACAGGGCCCCCCGCCTCCAGTGGTGTCTTCCTCCTCCTGAGTATTCAGGGGGAGCGGCAGAAGGAGGTCCCAGCCACCGAGGGCTGCCTTCGCCAGTGAGGGCTGCGGCCCTGACTCCACAGGCAGCCGGAGCCCCTGTGCCGGCCTCCTTCCCGGGGTCCCAGCATGTCCCCCAGCTCGCACTGGGCACCACAGCCCACGCACAGGGAGACAGTCCTCTGAGCGTCCTGGGGGGACCGAGGGAGGACACCAGGGGATCATCACCTTCCTCCCCTCCCAAGCTCGGCGGCCTGAGGCGCTCAGCTTTGCCAGGGCCCGCAAGTGCCCGCAAGTGCCCGCCGTCCCCTGGAGCCCACCCAGCCGCCCAGGCCGCCCCCTCCCTCCAGGCCACCCAGGGTTCACGAACCCCTTCCTTCCCTCGCACTGACTCGGCACAGCACCGCCAGGCCTCACTCAGGGGCCTTAAATCTCTCAGCCCCTGATCCTGGACATTGTCCTCAGCAGGGGACACTCAGGGTCCAGACGGCGCCAGGCTGGTGTGGACCGGGGACTGCGAAGCAGGTGACACTAAGTGACTGGTATAACCAGCCCAGAGCGAGGGCAGCCAGACAGCTCTTAGAAGAAGCACCCTCCTCTGCTGGGGTGAGATCACCAGGCCAGTGCCCCCACTTGAGAAGCTTAGAATCACAGACCCTCAGAGCCAGAGGGACCCTCGGCTGCCACCAAACCAGCCTGCCCTTGATGGATTGGAGAGCAGAGATCTGGGCTCCAGGGAACCCACCTGCCCCGCCGGGCCGTCCCAGTCCTGGGGCCTCAGGCACCTGCTCCCCCTGCCCCATCAGCCCCCCACGGGCTCCCATGACTCCGACAGAGTGAGAGATCAACCCCAGACGTCCTTCACAGATATTCCGCCCCATTAAGTCCACATTAACGAGACAGAAAGGACAGGTCCACTGGCACCCACGCGTCCCCATTTGACTGGGGGAGATGCACTGGCGGGCCCCAGGCTCACAAAGGGGGGGGCTGCCGTGTACATGCCCACACACGTGTGCACACACGCAGACACATGTGCTCGAGTGTGTGCGCACGCCCGCACGGATGCACACCCAGGCACACGGGCGCACACCCACCGACAGCCCGGACAGCCGCGCCACCGTGTGGCTCCTCCACGGGGCCCGGGGGAGCAGTGGCCCAGCGGGGCTCACCGGCTCGTGTCCTGCTCCTTGCAGAGGAGCTGGGGCCGAGAGAGGGACGGGGACTCGTTCAGGGTCTCCCAGCGAACTGGTAGCCAGCCTGAACCAGAGCTCCCCTCAGGGCTGGGCCGAGCAAGCAAGGCAGGTGCATGCAGGTGCAGGGGCGCGGGGGTCCCGCCAGAGTCTGCGCCCACGCCTCCCGGGGCCCCACAGCCCCACGGGCTGCCCTCGCCGTGGTTGGGTCCGTGCCTGTCTTCCCTCCCTGGGCAGCAGCCCAGCCCTCAGGCTTCGGTGATGGTTGTGGAGCGCCCGGCACGAGGAGTCTGCCGTGTCCTCACTGGGAGCCCACGTGTGAAGACTCAGGAGAGTCCTTATTTGTGTCCCAGTGTCCAAACTCTCCAGGAAGCAGGGATGTTGGGCGGCAGGCCCCTTGCAGCCCCGCCTGGCACTGCGGGGGGAGGTGGGGGCTGCTTCCCTCCGACAGGGCATGCACCCTCACCCCTGGGACCAGGGGCACACAGTGATGGACAGCTCTGGGTGCTGGGGCTTGAGACTGGGCTTCTGGCCCTCCATGCCTGTCCCAGCCATCTGGCCCTACCCCGTGTCCTGGGCAGCACCCAGAGGCAGATCAAGAAAATTTCACTCCCAGCTTCCCTGGCCACCTGTGTGCTACCACTCGGCTCACCCCAGGGGGAAGGAGACAGCCCAGATCCTGCTCCTGGCCCCAGATCCTGCTCCTGGCCCCAGATCCCGCTCCCGGCCCCCAGCCCACCGGAGCCCCCACACCTAAGCTGCACACCGCGCTCCCCACCCCCTCCCTGGGCGTCTCTGGGAGCCCAGAGCAGCCTGTGGTTGGATAGGACATCCTTGACTTTCTCTGCAAGGAAAAGACACAGTCACCCCTCCAGAGGGAGGCGCCGGGGCGCGCGCGGGGGCTCCAGGCAACCGGCAGCAGGCTCCCCCCAAGCCGGTCGGCCGCGTGCCTTTGCGCTCACTTTGGAAACTGTCAGTTCAGCAGTCTGGCTAACTACCTGCTCGGCGGTGGCCTTAAAACTGTCCACACTCATAAATCACCCCGAGATTTAAATAAGCACTGGTGGCAGGTGATTTTTCAGAACTCCCCCACACTCGCGCACAGGACCGTGGGTGGAGTGGACAGAAAGCGAATTAAGACAGGGCTGAAAACAGAGCAGAAGCCCGTCCCCCGAGGCGTTTATGGAGGAAGGTGGACAGCGCTGGGGCCGCGAGACAAGGGGGAGGCCCTCCCCCTCTGCCGAGGCCCCCACCCCACATCATCAGAGACACGGCCAGCTTGCAGCCTGCCCACAAAGAGCTCCTCACACGGGTCTGCTGTAATGGTGTGGAGCTTTCCTCCCTCTGGGTTTTCTGGTTAACAGCAGGAAGCCTTTACTTAGGGTGAGGAAGGACTGATAGGGGATCAGGCACTGAACAAAGAAGCGGGCCACGAAGGGTTGTGTTTAGGGCTCCCGAAGGGCATCTCCTCTGCCCCACACAAGTCACAGGGCATTGGTCCCACGAGCATAGCAGGAGGGGGAAGGAAGAGAATCACATGCCTCCTTGGGACATTTTCCAAGACCACCCCCTTCCAAAGCAGAAGGAGTGTGGCCCTCCACAGCTGCCCTCCTGCTCTGATGCTCACCCATTCATTCAGCAGACTCTCAGAGCCCTGTGTGAGGTCAGAGTCTACACTCTAAGTGATCTGAGGTCAGGGTTCCATGTAAGCTGGGACCAGTGCTCAGTGCATGCTGGGGCCAGAGCTCAGTGTGGCCTGGGACCAGGGCTCAGTGTGAGCTGGGATGTGGGCTCAGTGTGAGCTGGGATCAAGGCTCAGTGTGTGCTGGGACCAGAGTTCAGTGTGTGCTGGGACCAGGGGTCAGTGTGGACTGAGATGTGGGCTCAGTGTGGGCTGGTACCAGGGCTCAGTGTGTGCTGAGCTGTGGGTTCAGTGTAGTCTGGGACTAGGGCTCAGTGTGGGCTGGGATGTGGGCACAGTGTGAGCTGGGACCAAGGCTCAGTGTGGTCTAGGACCAGGGCTCAATGTGGGCTGGGCTATGGGCTCAGTGTGCACTGGAACCAGGACTCAGTGTGACCTGGGATGTGGGCTCAGTGTGAGCTGGGATGTGGGCACAGTGTGAGCTGGGACCAGGGCTCAGTGTGTGCTGGAGCCAGAGCTCAGTGTGGCCTGGGACCAGGGCTCAGTGTGAGCTGGGATGTGGGCTCAGTGTGTGCTGGGATGTGGGCACAGCGTGAGCTGGGACCAGGGCTCAGTGTGGTCTAGGACCAGGGCTCAGTGTGGGCTGGGATGTGGGCTCGGTGTGAGCTGGAACCAGGACTCAGTGTGTGCTGGGATCGGGGCTCAGTGTGCGCTGGAACCAGGGCTCAGTGTGTGCTGGGATCGGGGCTCAGTGTGGGGCAGAGTCAAAAGTCTGTGGCACAGGCTCAGAGAGGTGGTCTGACATGCTGATGGTCTCACAGCTGGTGACAGAAATGCTGGTGGACCCCATCTGTCCCACTCTCCCCACCTGCAGCCCGTGGCACCTGGTCCGGCTGACCACAGGTCATCCTGTCCCCTTTTCAGCCCTAAGGTTTGCAGACCACCAGGAGGGCAAAAACCACCCACCTCCCGGTAGCTCGTGTCTGGACCGTGGGTCCTTCTGAGCTCCCTGGACACTGGCCAATGAAAGGACAGCCACTGACCACCGGGAGGATTCTGGTCGGCACCGAGACTGTGGCCCCCACTCACTCCTCCAGGGAGGGCCCCTCCCCACTGCCCGGAGGGAGAAGTTCCCTGCCAGTTCCAGGCTGCCCCGGAGTGGGGAAGATGTCAGGGTCCTCCTGGCTCCCCAGCCCCAGGGGACCTCCATCCACCTTCCTGCTCCATAGTAAGATTCCCAGCAGGAGGACCCCCAAACCGGCAGGGGCAAACGGTCACAGCTCCCCATGCTTCCTGTCTGCTGCCAGACACTCTCGGGAGGGTGGCCTGTGACCCTCTGACACAGCACCCACCCTGATCCCCAGGGTGACCGTGAGGAGGGGGCCGGGCCTTTTCCCAGAATGCATCTGGCTCCTGGCTCAGCAAAGGAAGATGGGGGAGGTGTGGCCCTGAGGCCAGTCATCATGGGAAACACACGGTGTGCGGCCCTCACTGGGCACCAGGACCGATGGCTGGGCCTCTGCAGCCTGGGACCCACTCCCCTTGCCCACGGGCCTCCTGGGGGGGCCCCTGCCTGCACCCCATTCCCTCCAGGCCCGGCCAGGTGGAGCCGTGCATATGTGGGCAGGGGGCCAGCCAAGGAGCAGGGGTGCTCCTGAGGAGGGCATGTCCCCTCAACTAGGCTGTGATTCCCTCAGGGCCTCCCAAGACCCCGGGCACGCTGTGGGAGCCTGTGGGCACGGGGCGACCGCGGCCCACCTGCCACTGCACTCTCGGTGGGTCCTGCCGTTGGGAAACGCCCTGCCCTCACTGGTTCCCTGCAGATACCAAGGCCGCTGCCCCGCTAGCCCGGAGCCCAGGCCTGCCAACCCCGCATCCCTCCCGGCCACCCCAGCCCCCTAAGACAGGCCTGGCCTCCTGGCCGGTCCTCCATCGCCACCTGGTGGCCCATCTGCCCGCGCCCGCGGCCAACCACCGGCCTGGGCCTCTGCTGCTTCGGGGCTGGACTGGACAACTGTCCCGGGCCTTTTATGGGGCCGGACTCCCTGCTGCCCCCCGGTCCTGGCTGGGGAGGGGCCCGGTCTGAGCAGTTTGCTGGAGCGGCACCCTTAGTCTTGAAAAGGAGTTTTGCTCATCAGAAGGAGCTCCATCCCCTGAGGGTAAACGCAATAAAAAGCACATAAATGCAAGAAATTAGAGCTGGCCCAGGCGGAGAGGGGCCCATCCTGATTGCTAATCAAATTCCCATTCCTGAAGATCTTTAAAATCCTTCCTGTGCCGTGTTATTGTCTCGAAAGAGCCGTTATCCCTCGTATAAAAAAAACTTATAAAAAATTCTAATCAACACTGGTCCTAAAGCACAGCGCCCCGCGCCCCGCTCGGCAGCATTGGGAGGGACGTTTATGAGGCATTTCACGCCTCAGGCTGTCCCCTCAGCCTCGGAGCTTCCATTGCCCATCAAAGTGATAAAGAGGGTGTTTTGTGACTCAAAAGTTATTTATTAACATGCAGTCTTTTCCACACAAGCCTCTCGGGCAGTGAGGGCTGGCCTCCCTGACAGGGAGCTGTCACCAGCCCGCCCGGCGGCACCCCCACCCCTCGGCAACTCGAAAATGCGTCGGCACCAGCCTGCCCAGCGCAGCCGCAAAGCTGGGCAGACCCTTTCGCAGGACGGGGCATCAGGGCCCCAGCCGCCGGCTGCCGGGTCCTCCTGCAGTCCCTGCCCCGACGGCCCACGCGGCAGTCACACATCCAGGCCATGGCCGTGACCCCCGGGGCCAGGGCCACATCCAAGCGAGCAGAGAGCCCCGAGCTGGACCCAGCACGCTGTGGGACCCTGTCTGCTCACCCCCGCGTGGAGCCTTGGTTTCCCCATCTGGTCCTGACTCACAGCATGGATTTCCAGCCCTCCTTCCCTGGACCCAGGCCCGGGGCCACCCACCTCACAGGGATGCATGTGGCAGTGATGGTGGGGCTTGGGCCCGGATCCTGTCCCTGGGCTGTCTGACCCCTCTGCCGGCAGGCCCGTGTCTAGCCGGGTGCCAAGGGCCCAGCGGTGTGGAGGGCCCCTCACCGGGGGACGCAACCCGCAGCTGTCCACCCCCATGGTAGCTGCGGACAGCCTAAGGGACAGGCTGGGGGCCGAGGGACCAGCATCCCTGCCGCCCTCTGCAGCTCCTGCCCTCTGCAGCCCTGCACTCCAAGCACTCTGCCCCCGGGGTGTGGGTCCACCTTGGCCCACACAGGCCTGCAGGGCCACCGACCCGGGAGGGATGGGGCTGTGGGAAGTCCCCGGCCCGGCCCCAGTTGGGGAAGAGGGCCTTGGGGCTGCGGACAGAGGCAGGTGCAGGGCATCCCAAGAGCAAGGGACAGGACACATTTAACACAGGATGTTTCTGGGGTGATCCTGTGCCCCCCAAAATGAAATCGGACCAAGTCAGTTATGCTCCAGAGGGAAGCTACTTCCAGGCAGTGCCCCCCGAGTGCTGGCAGGACGGCCTTGTGGGGGCCTCTGCAGGGGGCACCCTCCTCCTCCCACGGGTCCTGCAGGGGACCTGCCCAAAGAGCCTTCTTGCCCCCCAAGCTATGAACGCCCCCCAAGGAGGGCTCGCGGCATTACCGCAGATATGGGAGGCTGCACGAGGCTGCACGGTGGCAGGGACCTGCCCCACAGGTGGGCACTGCCCCCCGCCCCGTGGCCCCAGGGCCCCAGTAGAGAATCTCGCATTCTGTCCAGCTCTGGGACCTTGCCTGTCCACCTGGGATCCAAAGAGGCCAGTCTGCTGTTCAGGGTCAGGCTGGAGGCTTGTTTCTGGGTGCAGCCGGGCATCCGGAGGCTCAGGCTGCTTCCCAAGTCAGAGAGGGCCAGAGACCAAGCTGGGGTGATCCCAAGTGCCCCTTCTTACTGGGGGGCCTGTCTCTGCTTCTCCTGTGCCCATTGGAAAGTCTGCATCTACGATGGGTGGGGGGCCCTCAGAACATGGGGGCTCGGGGCTTGAGGCCAGCGGTTCTCCCCAGGGAGGCACAGAGAACATTAACTGCGCCCTGGGGCCTCCGGGTAGCCTTTTCTGCCTCCCCAGCTGCAAGCAGACGGGCTCCCACACAGGGGCATTTGCTCTTAAGACCCTTCGCAGCCCACAGACACCCAGACCCTCCTGGGAGCCAGGGCTGGTGGCTGCTACTTGGTGGGGGCCGCAGCCCTGCCCGAGGCTGGAGGAGTTCCACGGAGGCACCTGTGGGCAGGTGCTGGGGTCAGGGACTGAGCCTGGAGGGAGTGAGGGAAAGGCCCAGAGGGGAAGCCGGTGGAGAGCAACCGGGGTAGGGAGGAGCCCGGGGAGGAGGAACAGGGTGCTGGTTCTACCACCCGGGGTCCCCATTCTGCCATGCTCCCCACATTGCCCGGATCCAAATATGGGCCCCTTGGAAAGCCCCTCGGGAGGGCGGACTGTGGGGCGACCGTGTGCAGAAAGCCAAGCAACACCCCTCGGCCGAGGCAGTGGGCTCGAAGATATGATCGGAGAAATCCTCACGCAGACTCCCGAATCCCCACACCCTCCCTGGGACTCTGCCGGGTTCAGAAGGCTCGATCCTTTGATACGGGGCTGGAAAGCGAGCTCTGCCTCGGCTTCAGAAAGCCAACCATAACTCAGCCGGCAAATATCAGCCAGCAAAATCAGCCAGATAACCGCTGAGAAGCACCCGAGCGCTGAGGGCTGCAGGGGTCCCCCCGGTCCCAGCCCTGCAGCAGCCCCACAGCCCCTCACTCAAACCCCCACCCCTAACATGCGTTTGGCGGGGGCAGGGGGGAGTCCCTGCTCGGGGCGTCCCCGGGGCCTTTATCAAACTGTCGACAGAAGGAAGGGTTGGCCAGGGTCAGGGCTCGCTGAGCTTGGCCACCCGCAGGTATGGACGGGACCCGCGCCCCCCGATGACCCAGCGCCAGCCCCACAGACGCTCTAGACATGCAGGCTCGGGCCTGCCCAGACCTCGGGAATCAGAACCCCGTTTCCACAAGATTCCCAGCCAAATCACCCAGGCACGCATGGCCATGGAGCACCTCTGTGTCTTCAGTCTGGGGCCCCTGAGTGGGAAGGGGGTGCCCTGGGTCCTGGAGACTGTGAGGTGGCCCCTCCGTCCGCGTGAGGTCCCTGCAGTGGGAGCCGAGGGGTCCATGTGGGCCTCTGCCAGGTCCCCACCCTACACATCTCGGCTCCAGCCTCCCCTCCCCCCAGGACCTGTGCACGGCTGGCCTCTGCGGAAGGCTTACACAACCTCCCACCCCCACGCCGGCCACCCCCCGCCCGGGCCTCTGCCCAACTTCAGAGACATGGCCCCATGACCCTGGATCAGGCCGCAGCCCCTGCCTCCCCGGGGCCTGCTTTGGTGGGGAGGTTCCCCTGACTGTTGTCTCCAGCCCCCACTGGGCTATGGACTCCACCTCCAGAGCGCGGGGCATGAGGTCCCCTGGGTGGACGGCAGACGGGCTGCGCGAAGGGTGGTCCGCATGACCCTGCCAACGCCTCCCGCGGGAAGGTGCCTGCAGGCGTCGGGCCCCGCTCCCCACTCGCACCTGCCTCGGGGGCCCCCCCATTGGCACCTGGAAACAGTGCAGCCCTTTAAACAGTGTTATACAGAGAAGGCTGCGTAAAGGCTCTAAATAAGCCCCAAAAAGGAAAATAAGACTGTTTTACCACTGAATCAATTCGCCTCTAATTTTAATGCTTTGAAAAGGTATTTTATCTTAATGACTCCATTATTTTATCATACGGCGAGCAATCAGCTCCCTCGGTTTCTTGGCCGGCCTGCCTCGCCCCTGCCCGAGTGTGCAGGGCTCGGAGCGTTTACGGCCAGCTCTCGACGCGGGCTGATTTTATAGAAGATCCCACCATTCCAGCTAATAGAAAGTCTAGCACTTAATGAGCCTCCATCAGCTCCTAGGCTGGCTCGGCGTGGGCGTGTGTGCGTGGGCAGACAGCGCGCACGATCCCCCAGACATGGAGCAGGAGCGCGGCGGGGCCCGGAGGCAGAGCTCGGGACTCAAGCGGGCTCCCTGGCCCCGGCCCCGAGCAGCTCCTGACATCCTTCGCACCAGGGCACCAAGGGCACCTCCCTCCCAGGGGTCTTTGTTCCAGGGTGTGCGTGTGCACGTGTGCATACGTGTGTGAGCCGGCAGTCACGGGAATGACCGCCGGTGGGTGCCAAGGAACAGCGGGGGACAGCCCAGCTGACCAGGTGCTTCCGGTCACGGTTTTCCAGACCCACGGGGTTGGGGGTTGGGGGCAGGTGGGCCCACATGAGGCGTCGGGCAGGTTACAGGAACACGGAGGGTAAGCAGGGGCCCTGTCGCGGTGCGGGGCTCAGCACAGAGCAGGGGAGGGTGACGTCTGGGGGCCGTGGAGCCCGAGTCGAGTCTTCAAGGAAGAGGCCTGGAGACCACCTTGAACATCTGTCCCCAGAGACACACAGCATAGTCCCTGAGCTCATGCTGGGTCCCGTCAGACCCATGTGGTTGGAGGGAACCCAGGATCGGGGCGGGGGGGAGGGGAGCATGCAAAATGACCGCGTGAGCCCTGCTGAGCACAACCCCCTGCGTACCCTTCCACTTCCCTAGTCTCTCTTGCGTCCTCTATGCCCTGGAGGACGGGCAGGGCTGTCACTCACCCCCGAGGCGCCTCTGCCCTCCTCCAGTAAAACTAAGTTGGTTTCTCACTTCACAACCTGAACAACAGCTCATGGCCACCGCCCAGGGGTCCCGGAAACAAACTTCCTGTAAACTGAGCAGCAGAGCCGTGTGCCCTCCTGACTGGGCTGTAGCACGCCCCTTCTGCTGCACGCACACCCACCCCGCACCCACTAACGCTCCCGCAGGTGCCAAGCACACCTCTCCTGACCTGGTAAGGCGACCTTGACGTCAGGGGGGCAGGGCAGGCAGGAGCCAGGTCGAAGGAGCAACGGGGGCAGGAGAGCGGGGGCAGGGGACGTAACCTCGGGGACACCTGTGAACGTGGCCGTGGGGCGCACCTGCAGGACCCCCTGTGAGGCTAGAGAGCCCAGGGCGCCCTGCAGAGTGGGCCGACACCGTGGCGGGCAGTGCCCCCTGGAGGCGGCCTTGGGCACTGCAGCCTAAACGGCCATTTTCGGCCACCCTGGGATTGTTCCCGTGTACCCAGAGGGCGCACGGCTGTTCCATAGTGTGACCCCGCCGCACCCTGGCCCAGGTCAGTTTCCGTGGCTCGGGTCTCCTTGAGGTGAAGCCCGCATGGGCCGTGGTCACCAGGACGCCCAGCCTGTGGCTGCATTCAGAGGTGGGGACGCGGCAGTCCTGGCTTCAGTGATGGAACACGTGGTCGTGGGGCCCGGCGCCTAGGAGACCCCGCGAGCGGCCACCACGTGGGCTTCTGCTGAAGGAGCCGGGGCGCTCGCTGGCCACCAGCAGCCACGCGGTGCAGGGGCGTCCTGTGACGGTCTCCTGGCTGACGGGGGAGACTCACCCACTCAGGTACACGTTCACCCCCTTTGCGCTGAGACCACGCAGTTATAACCCCACCACCGACCCTGGTCCCACAAAGACCTCACGCTTCCAACCGCACTTTAAATACCTGGATGCAAGTCGGGGCCTTTCTCCTAGTGTTAACTGTGCCCGATGCCCGTTGGTCCAACCCTGAGGGTGTCCCTCCCCCTAGCCACCCCCTGACATCCCCTGTGTCCCCACAGCACTCCCTGGGGGAGCGGAGTGGCCCCTGCAGCCAGCAGTGGGGAGGCCTGGCCAACCGTGCTGGGGCCGGCCATGTGCAGCCCTTGCCGTCGCCCTGCGCCCCGGGCCGGTGCGGCGGCCCCTTCCCCTCGTGAGCCCGGCACTGTCGTCCCCTGGGGGCCCTCGCCGTCGCCCTGCGCCCCGCGTGCCGGTGCTGCGGCCCCTTCCCCTCCGTGAGCCCGGCACTATCGTCCCCTGGGGGCCCACCAGGGCCCAGCTCCTGACAGTGATTTTTGAAAGCCTACTTTTTAAATTACTTTTTCACTGAAACTTTGTGGCTGGTTTCATCACGTGGATGCAGAAAGACCCAGAAGCCCAGGGAAGTTGTCATTGAAATGCAAATGGCAGAGTCGCTGGCGCATCCAATCAATTTTGTCACTAATAAGAAATGGAAATAGGAGCCCCAAGGAAGAGCAGGATTCCAGCATCTGGGCTTCCCAATTCCCCAGGCCGTGGGATCACCAGGTTCCTGTCTGGCTGCCGGGGAGGGGGGCCCCTCCCCGGGCTCAGCCTGCGCCTGCGCACCCAGCTGGCCCCCACCCCAGACTCCGAGCCAGGAGCCCAGGAAGCCGCAGCCGGGAGCACGGGCAGGGTGAGGCGGGGAGGCAGGCACGGCCCCGAAGGGGAGCCCTCGCCCTGTCTCCTGTGACCCGCATCAGCCCCCACCCGGCCTGTCTGCTGCTTCTCTCTAGATCCGCACGCCGTGTGCCTACCCCTGGGCCTGCCCCGTGGATCCGGACCCCTTGTCCTCGGACTCCCACCTGCCAGGCCCCTGACCACCGTCACGGCCATTCCCACTGTCCAGGAGCCTCCGGCCGCCTCTCCCCATGCAGAGTGGACACGGGGCCGTGCTTACAGCTCTGGCCCTGGAACGTTCCGCGTGCCTGTCGGGGACAACAGCTCGTCTGCTGTTAGTTTTCCTGTTGTGCGGACAGCGCGGGCAGCTCCTGGGGACCAGGGCAGGACTCCTCCATCAGGAGGCCCTAAGTATGAGTTGAGGGAGTGGTGTTGGGGTGAGAGGCTAAGGGGTCTGGGCCACCTATCTGTGCGACCTACTGATGCCCTCCGGTTTGCGTGGCCGCCAGGTGACCGTTCCTGGCCTTCCACGGTGGGGTCTCCTGGGGGCCGTGGCCACCACAGCGGCCTGGCAAACAGTGGCACTCCTCTGCCCGGCAGGCACGTGGAGCCTGCCGGAGACCCCGCTCACATCGGCATCCGCCATGGGTCCCTCTGGCACCACTGGCTCGACCGAGCCACACGGCCTTGGTGCCGGACAGCTGACAGCAGCGCCGGCCCTGGCCGCAGGTGACCTCACAGGAGGTCCGTGTGGGTTGTGAAGGGGCCACACGGTGAGCTGAGCGGGGACAGGGTGGGGGCCTCCAACCCTGTATGTTTTGGGTCTTTGGGGACCGTTGGGATTTCTGTAACCACTCAAGGATATGGAATGACTCTCCTGGCCAGGTGGGTGGTTTTAGAAGGTTCCACGGGTTTCTTTAGGTTTTATCCCCACCACCATGGCTTCCACTGCCCACACCAGGAAGCAGTGAGGGGCCCAGGTGTGCGCGGGGGGCTGGGGCTCCCAGCATGACGGGATGCGCATCCCTGGGCTCCCACCCCGGGAAGCCGTCCATAAGGAGAGCTTGAGCCCGGATGCACGTGTCCCAGACGCCGTCAGCCCTCACCCTGACCATGGCAATGTCTGCGTCCCCCAATACCAGTGCCAGCCCAGGCTCTTTATCCAACAGACGGACTTTTCGTGCCAGCCAGCTTGAGGGTTGGGGGGCTCCTGCTTGCATGTGGTGGGGGGTCAGGAGGACTGAGACTCCCAGGAGGGGTGGCACTCGGTGACACGCACACCTGGGCCATGCAGGTGGTGGGCATCGGGTCCAGGGCTGCTCAGCACCACACACCCACCCACCAGCCCCACCTGGTGCCACAGCGGCCCCCGCGGGGGAGGGGTCAGCAGCTCTGGGATGGGCAGTGACGGGCTCTAAGTCATGCAGGCAGGAGAGGGGGGCGGGGGCACCCCAGCCCTCTGGCTCCAGCGTCAGCTCTTTCTAATGCCTCGTGCCAAATGTCCAGGCAGCCGCGTGGTGCAGGGTGCAAGGGAGGCCACCAACGGCCCCGGCGCGAACCTTCACTCCTTGCGCTGCCATTGCAGGGCCCGGTGTGGGACAGCCCCCCCGCAAAGCCCAAGAACCCGGGGGGCCAACACGGTCACCTACCCACGGGGCTCAGCTATGCGAAGGGTCAGCGAGCACACTCCGCGAACACACATCACATCTGTGGACTAAGCACATGCCCACACACGAATGACGGGGTGCACGATCACGAGTGAAAACACGGGGGCGTGTGTCATGCATACGAATACTCAGCCCTGAGGCCAGCGAGCCTCGTCCCTGTCGTGAGTCCTCAGGGCCCCGAGCTCAAGGACGAAAAACCAGTGGCAGCCACACGGCGGGAGCCAGGCCCCCATCTGATGGCTCTGACCCAGAAGCCCTCACCCGGGGCCCACGCACGCGCTCACCCCGTTCAAGCGCACACAGACCGCCTGGGTGGGTTGGCCGAGCCGCGGAGCCCCCCCACTCCACACCCCCCGCCTCTCCAGCCAGCCCGAGACCCTGCCGGAAAGCCAGCTGCGACAGACAGCTTTCCGCGGCCCCCAGCTTGGTTATGGCTTATGTACGGCCCCCCAGGCAGCTGGCTCGCGGGAGGGACCGGCTTTATAAATAAAATTTATCATTGTAATTATGGCTCCTGTAGAGAGCTGAGGACTTTTACAGCCTCTTGGAGGTCATGAATAATTTAGGAGATGGGAAAAGGGGCTGCTTTTGTTAGTGCACAATGGGGCCCAGTGGTTCCCATTACTGCAGCTACTGGAGACAGATGACAGGGCCCCACGTCCTGCGGTTCTGACTGGCGTGGACCAGCGGTATGCGGTGACCCGGGGCCCCGCCAGGCCCAGGGTGGGGGATGCCACCCAGGCAGCCTGGCTTCTGAATGAGGGCTCTGTCTGGGTGCCGGGGTGGCCAGGCGTGCAAGCTGCCTGAGGGTGGGTGCTTCGGTCCGAGAATGACAAGCTGTGGGCTCCAGAGTGACGGGCACTGACCGTGCCCAGCTGGCCTGTGACCTCAGGCAGGACCCTCCACCTGCATCGACAGACAGGCGTCTGTCCCAGCAGCGGCAGGTCAAGAGCACCCTGGTGGACACACGGGCCGGACACCACACACTCCACGTTGCCGGCGTCCCTCCCTCCCTGCTTCCCCCACCCCAAGTGTTATCCTGGAGTCGTGCGGAGCCTTTGCGAGACCCCAAAGGCAGGAATCTTCCTTTGCTTGCCTCCAGTAGTGGAGGACTCACTCCCTCCCGTTCAGCTGTTCCTCTCCTGGACAGCTCTGCCTGGTAGAAAATCCCGCCACCCCCACCCCACCGTGTCCCATGAAGGACGGCCTGTGGACCATAGACTCGGCTCCAGTTCAGGGTCTTAACCAGAGCGTGCATCATCCCCTCCATGTAAAGCCCATCCTCTCCCCCCCCCCCCCCTCCCTTCTTCCCCCCCCCCCCACCCCCCCCCCCCCCCCCACAGGCTTCACTCTCCATCCACCAAAGGGCTCTGGCCACTCCTCATCCCTCCTGGCCCTGCAATGGTGCTGAGAGCCCTCTTGTTTCTCCCCACGCCCCACCCGGGCCCCAGGACCCACAGGCCCCATGCTCACACTGGAGGGTCTGGGACCCAGGACCCACAGGGCCCGTGCTCACACTGGAAGGTCCGGGCCCCAGGACCCACAGGCCCCGTGCTCACACTGGAGGGTCCGGGGCCCCAGGATCCACAGGGCCCGTGCTCACACTGGAGGGTCCGGGGCGCCAGGACCCACAGGCCCCGTGCTCACACTGGAGGGTCCAGGGCCCAAGGACCTACAGGCCCCGTGCTCACACTGGAGGGTCCGGGGCGCCAGGACCCACAGGCCCCGTGCTCACACTGGAGGGTCCGGGGCCCAAGGACCTACAGGCCCCGTGCTCACACTGGAGGGTCCAGGGCCCCAGGACCCACAGGCCCCGTGCTGACACTGGAGGGTCCGGGACCCCAAGACCCACAGGCCCGTGCTCACACTGGAGGGTCCGGGGCACCCAGGACACACAGGCCCCGTGCTCACACTGGAGGGTCCAGGGCACCCCAGGGTCGCTCCTCCAGCCCCACGGCTCTCGGTGTCACCACGGAGGCCATGCACCTGCCATAACAAAATGCCACAAACAAGGTAATTCGAGCAATAAGAAACAACAGAAATTTACTTACTCCCCACAGGGGACACAGCCCTGTGACCAAGGATGCATGGGGGCCGCACAGGGGTGAGCGGGCCCCTTGAGCCTGGCCAAGCAGCCTGCCCACGCGGGACCTGGCCCTGGATCCAGGCCATGGTGAGGGAGGGGCCACACCCGGGCCTCCCCCACCACCACCACCACAGGGCTCCTTCACCCAGCAGGACCTCAGTCCTGGGGCGGCCTGGTGGTCAGGGCCAGTGCTGGGCCACAGGTGGGGGCCCGTGTCCATGCGCTTGACAACGCAGAGGCCACCGTGACGCTCCCAGGCCATGCTGAGTCCCTGGGGTGGCCCCACCACGGAGCCCCTGCGGCCCTCCCTGACCACTGGATGGAAATCAGCCCTGCAACAGCTCGCTTTACCCGTCCGCGTGGCTGGGCCATGGGCGCCCAGGCATTTGGTGGAACATGACTCCGGTGTTTCCGGATGAGATGGGCATCTGACTCCGTGAACCAAGTAAAGCAGATGCCGGCCCGGTGTGGGTGGGCCTCGTCCGATCAGTCGGGGGTGCGAACAGAACATCAAGGCGGAGAGAGAATCCGCTGGTCCAGCTGGGACACGGGCCTGCTCGGCCTGGGGGCTCAGAGTGGAGCCCACGGCTGGCTCTCCTGGGTCTGCAGCTCACCGCCCACCGGTTGGGGACCTCGCGGCCTGCACCAGGTGACCGGTCCCTTAGAGCGACTTTTACATACACACACATGTGTGTATCTGTCTGCTTCTCTGGAAAACACTTTTCTCTTCTGGGCTTCACAGCTCTTGGGACCACGTAAGTACTGAGACGTCTCCTGCCCTCCCAAGACCCCACAGCCAAGCGAGGGCACAGCTGTGTGCCCAGGGCCTGGCACAGACCAAGGGTGCCGTGAGACCCACAGTCCGAAGAACTGGTGCGGTGCAGGGCGTTGCTTCCAGCTGACGGGAGAGTCGAGGCATGTTGCCTGGGGTCCCCTCGCTGGACAGCAATAGACCTGGGACCAAACCCGTGCTCCTGGCCCTCCATGGTGCCTCCCCGGGGGCACAGGGACCAAGGACCCTCTGAGGGCTCCCCTTGGCCTGCCTTATCTCACCCTGCAGACACCAGGCAGGTATGAAACTCAAACGATGGAGGCGCATGCAGAAGGCACAGCGCATCTGATCAGATGAGGCCGGTAAACAGTACCAGGCTGGGAGTGGAGCTGGGGGCAGATCTCGTGCCGCCGGGCCTTGGGGCGTGCCAATAAATCACCCGGAGCGAGCTCCTGCGGGAGCAGGCAATGTGGGCTACCCTGCCTGGCCAGCAAGGGGCACGAAGGCAGCTGTCCCGGAGTCCTGGCCTGGGGGGTGCGGCCGAGTCTCCCATGGTGAGGGCCCCCGGGCGCAGGCCGTCACCAGCCAGGCACGGCGGTCGGGGCAGGAGGGGTGTCTGGCTCCAGGGCCTCGGGAAACCAAGCTGCAGGCAGGACCCCGGGTGCCCCCAGCCCTCCCCGGTGCTATCCCTAGAACAGGGGACACCACACTGTGTCCCTTTACACTCGAGGGTGGGAAGGGCTTTACGGGAACACACCTGCCCATCCATCCTTCACCCGGTCCACGGCTGCTTCCGCCCCGTGAGGCAGAGTCAAGCCCAGAGAGCCTCACATCTGCCGTCCGACCCTTTACACGGAGAGTCTGCTGCCCCAGCACAGAGATACGCACCCCCGCAAGGCACCTCGCGACCTCTGCGCACACCGTGCACCGACGCTGCGTTCCAGGCGCTGTGGCTTGCGTGGCCTGCGGGGGACCCCTCTGCTCCCACTGCCCCTCCCAGGCCTGGTCCTCCCTGGACGCCCGGGGGCCCTGCAGCTTTGCCTGAGTGCTCAACAGAGACAGAGTTGGGGGATCTCTCTACACCCCCTCGGGCCGCCCCAAGACTGGCTGAAACCATCCAAACCCATCAGGGATCTGCCTACGCTTGGGCCCCTTGTCCTTCCTCGGGCCTCACCCCATCAGGGCTGCCACGTGCGCCAGCGCATCGGGAGCGGGCGGGGGGCACTGAGCCCCGGCCAGGCTGCCACCTCCCGGCTGTGTGGCTTCAGGGGGTTGTCTCCGTGCTCTGAGGGCACGTGCTCATCTGCAAATGTGGGGCAGCTCAACACCTGCCAGCTGATACCCCCACACAGCAAGGAGCCCCAGCCCCAGCCCCAGAGGGAACCCTGGGAAATGCTGGTCCCTTTGCCCCTGCTGCCCCCCTCTGACCTGAACACCGGCTCTGCCTGTTGGGGCGATATGGGGCTCAGCCAGTGCACCCCAGATCGGCAGCATGGGATCCATGCTTGGCCTTTTCCTCCTGGGACCCCAGAGCAGGACGTAGAGGGTGCAGGGGTGAGAAGCAGGGTGGGTTGGGTCAAGGGCAGGGTCAAGCAGGGGCTGGACTCTATGCTCCCCTCCCCTCCCACAGCCCCCACATTTCCCCATCCCCGCCTTCACCACCCCCACTCTGCCTCTGATTCCAATCCATGGGCTTTCCAAGGGCTGCACAGCTCTGGAACAGGAAGCCGGGAGGGCAGGGAGGGGACCCTGACCCCTTATCTTGTCTGTGTTCAGGGCCTGGGAAAGCAGTAGTTCCTCTCCTGCACCAGGGCCAGCGGCCTATCCACAGGGTTACTGCTATTTCTGCCAAAGGGGGGAGATAATTATAGCTCAGCTCTTGCCAGCTGGCCAAGCTCTGCCACCGAGGGGCCTGGGGCGGGGACGCCGGCCGGCCCCAGACTGGCCCCACAGGCCGACCGGCGGCAGCTCCAGTCCAGAGCAGCTGCAAGAGGCCGGACAGGCCCGGGACTCCCTCTCCGGGGGGCCCAAGATCGGGCCAGCAGCACACTAGACCACTCCCACTGGACGACGCCACAGAGCCTGGCTTCACGGACCCAGGAGGGAGCCGGGTGAGGTCCCAGCTCAGGGCAATAGGGAGAAGCTCACTTCCCATTTGGGAATGAAGCTGCCAGAGCAGAGATTCGCAGCCAGAGATGTGGGCAGAGAACCTGGAACGGGCAGGCGGACGGGTGGGCAGGTGGGCAGGTGGATCGGCAGACAGGTAGGCAGGTGGGCAGGGGGGCAGGCGACAGATGGACAGGCGGACAGGTGGATGGGTGGACACAGGCCAGGCAGAGCACACTGCGTGGCCCTGGACAAGGACTGGGGGCTGTCCATCCCATTCACCTGGGACGTGGGCTTTCAGAGCTAAAATGGGCACATTCCCAAGCAAACCAGGGTGGTCAGTGAGCCCAGAAGACCCAGGCCCCTCTGAACCTCATGTCTTGTCTGAAAGTTGGGGGTGGTGGGTGCTCGCAGAGACACCACCAGTCCCTGGCGCTCTGAGCCCTTCCTCAGCAGCCTGGCCTGACCCGAGGGCTCCTGGACACCCGTGGGTGAGGTCGGGAACTTGGCCGGTTCCCACCACAAAGCTGGGGTGCAAGTCCCTACAAATCTCCCCTGGCGATGAGCCAAGCGCCATCCCTTCGAAAGCAGCCGGCGGCAAGGATTCTTGTCATTTCGTGGGGGCCGAGGCCAGGACACCAGCGGGCCCTCCTCCAAGGCCCCGGGGTTCCTGCTGAGGGCAGGTCTACGCAGGTGCAGCCAGGTTGAGCCAGGAATGGAGTCTTACTCCAGTCACTTAGCCCAGGCCACAGCATTTGGTTATCCCCAGGGAACCGGCCCTTTTCTGAGCTCACTTGATCAGAAGGAATCTCTGCTCTGGCCCACGGTGCACATGGGTCACCCCTCCAACTCAGAGCACAACATGTATTGGGCACCTACTGCGTGCAGACCCCTCCAGGAAGGTTAGTGCATTATCTCCATCTTTACGGCATGCTAGATGGTTGGCATAGACCTCCGCTCTACATGGGGGCCCGGAATTCAGGGTGAGTGGCCCACCTGGGTCTCCCTGTGGCCAAGGTCTAGGCCAGGGTCTACCCGCTCCCTTCTGCCTGGGGCTCTCAAGGCCAAGATCCCCCATTCTAGAGTACCCCCCGCACCCAGCAGACAGGCAGCCATCACCCTGACCTGCTGTTGCCCTATGTGCAGAGATGTGGGGGGCTGTCTTCAGAGACGGCAGGACTGCTCCTGGTCCCTGTGCACCCAGCTCCAGGCAGGTGCCTGGGCAAGCCCAGTGAGCCAGCTGTTAGCCAGGGGGTGGCCCCCAGGGGTTCTCCTCTTGCTTAAGTCAGAAATGTGTGTTATCTGGGGAGCTGCCAGCCTGCTCTGGACTGAGTGCTGGGTTGTGGGCAGCCGGCCCTTCCTGGGGACCCCTGCCCACTGGCCCTCACTCCGCCCCCCAGCCTCCTGAGGGGAGGCCGGCGTGGGTGTGTCCATGGCCTCCTGTCCCCTTCTCCAGCTGGAAGAAGGTGTAGCGCGTGTCCTGTGGTCTCAGCAGCACCCCCAACTTAATTCAGACAAGCTGCTCAGGGGAGGGGGAGGGCAACCACCACCCAAGGCCACCAAGCCCCGTGGTGACAGCTTCCTCCACGGCCAGACTGTCCAGAGGCCACTGCCCCACCGTTGTAATGGAAACTTCTCAGCTGGCCTGTGAGCCGCGGCAGCTCCGGTTCCCACTCTGCTCAAGGCTCCGATCGCCAGCGCACTGGGGGCCGGACAGGTGGGCGAGTTCACCCAGGGGTGCAGCACCTGCAGGAGCCCAGGTGGGCCGGGGCGGCGCCCATGTGTGTGTGTGTGTGTGTGTGTGTGTGTGTGTGCACGCGCACGCACAGGGTCGGGGGTCGGGGGGGGCTGTGCCCATGTGTGGTGTGTGAACGGTGGGGCTCATAGTTCCAGCCTCTGCAGGGTAAGGTCCCAACGTGGTTCTCCCACCTGCGCCAGCCCGGCGGCCCCTGGAGGAGCTGTCACCAGGACAGGTGCGCAGGACGAGCCCGGGCGGTGGCTCTGCTCGATCAGGCTCCAGACCTGCCGGGTCAGGAGGAGACGCTCAGCCTCCCCAGGCTACAGGACTGCCGGCGAGCTCCTCCATCCCCCGAGCCCTGGGGTCCTGTGGGTGAACAGGCACAGTGCAGGGTGTGAGGGGTGACGGGGAGCAGTGTGGGTGCCGAACTGGCTGTCGGCCCCATGGTCACAGCTGAGGAGGGCCCCCTCCCTGTGCAGGGCTGCACTATGTGGGGGTCTCAGAGGGACCCCTGGCGAGGATGGAGACATACCAGCAGGCAGTGGGTGGCCGGTGGCACGGGCGTGGGCATGGGGGTGAGCGGGACACAGAGGCGTGGTGAGCCTGGCCCGGGTGGAGGTGAGAGCGATGGCAGGACAGGTGGCCCGGCTGTCGGAGGCGGTGAGCCGGGCGGGAGCTGGAGCTGGGGGGGGGCGGGGGGGAGGCTGGTGGGAGCAGTGTGCAGAGCTGGGGCTGGGGGGGCCATGGAGGGTGCTGGGCTGCCGAGCTGGGCTGCAGAGGCTCAGCCTCCGTGGGCCAAACCCCATAGACGGTCAGGGCTCTTGTGGATGCACGGCCTTGGTCGGCCTGCGCTCCTAGGAAGGAGGGCAGGAGAGCCTGAGGCTCCCCGCTCGGCACTCCTGCCCCACCACGCCTGGAGCAGGAGCTCTGGGGAAGGCCGGGGGCAAGCCCTGCGCCTCAGGCTCCCTTGGCCCACCTCTGACTGGCAGGCCCAGCCAGGCAGGCCCCCACCCAGAGACAAGGCTGGGCAGGCTCGGGCTGCAGCGACCAGTGTCCCTACCCCCAGGGGAAGAGGGTGTCCCCTCAACAGAGGTGAGAGGCTGTTGACCGAGAAGCCCTGCCCTTGGGGCGTGTCCTCCACGGGTGGGGGGGTGGTGGTGACACTCCGCAGGCCCCAGGCCTGAGCTATTTTCCGCCCTTTATCACCCATCTGTCACAAGCAGCCTCCGAGTGGAGGGCACTCCTGTTACACTCTGCTGCTGCTGGAGGCCCCGAGGCCTCCCCGCTCCCATGCGGGGCCCTGCCCTGGGCCAGCCGGCCGGGGGTGGAGGGGGCACTGCCCGGGGCTGGAGGGGGGCTGTGGAGGAGCCGGGGGCGGTACCAAGAGCCATCCTCACCTCCTCCTGTGCGACGGGTGGGGAGACTGAGGCCCAGGACAGTCATGCTGTTGAGAAAGACGCTGAGCCATAGGGAGACAGAGCCCGGGACTCAAGCCAGTCCTGGGGGTAGGCAAAGGCCCCCACTTCCTCTCGGAGGAAGTGACATTTAAGGGGAAGCTGGAGCCTGAGCAAGATGCAGAGATGGGGCAAAGGCAGGTGGGGCAGGGAGGGTAGGTAGAGGGGAGGTGGGGTGGCGGGGAGGTGGAGGGAGACCCCCCGGCAGCAGACGAGGACCCAGGCAAAGGCACATGGCCAGAGAAGGCCTGGGGCTCCCGAGAGCCGCCTGGGGGGAGGGCACCGTCCTCACACGGGCACAGGGGCCCCAGGCTCTCTGCCTGAGCAAGGCCACTCTTCCCCTGAGCGACTGTCCCAGGCTCCCTCTGAGCCCCTGACACACACGGCCGTGCTTGCCCTCACCGAGCCCACGGAGGACGTTGCCACCAGGATCCCTATTTTCAGCTGAGTAGACTGAGGCACACAGAGCTTAGAGGCCTGTCCACGGTCACACATGGTCACACAGGGTCCCTGCTGAAGCTGGTGGGACCCACTGGGCTGCCCGCACCAGAGCCACGGAGACACACACGAACACACACACACACACACACAGAGGCACATTTACACTCAGACACACTCACGCACATGGCATGCACCCACATGCTTGTGCGATCACACCCCCCACTCACACTCACAGGTGCTCCACGTGCATGAGCACACTCATGCCCATATGTACAAATAGCCATGCATACTCGCATGTGCGTGCACACGCACGGACACGCACACTAAGATGTATGTGCAGCCACCCTCACACATACATGCAGGCACACACAGACATGCTCGCACATATATGCACATGGACACACGCTCACAGGCACACACGTGCACACACACGCACGCTCGTGCTCACACGTGTGCACACACGCTCACGTGCACACTCACACACGCTCGTGCTCACACGTGTGCATACACGCTCACATGCACACACTCATGCTTGCACACACACGCTCGTGCTCACACATGTGCATACACGCTCACGTGCTC
>NW_022589710.1:70484897-70547868 GCF_004348235.1 Phoca vitulina
CTCACACGTGTGCATACACGCTCACATGCACACACTCATGCTCGCACGCACACACACGCTCGTGCTCACATGTGTGCACACCCGATGCTGTCCCCAGTCCCGAGCGGTTCCTCACCTGAGAGGCCAGCAAGCCACCCTCCCTGCCGTGTCCCCCTCGCTGGGCTCGAGGCTCCTTCCCTGACTCTATTTGCAGTAAAACCCTGACGCTGAGGAGGAGAAAGCTGCTCCCTTTAGAAATAATTAAAGCCACCTGGCTGCGGAGTGCGGCTGTCATTCCCAGGCCCTGCACGGCTCTGCTGCTGACGCCTGCCGGGGCCGAGGGCGCAGCCACCGCGTCATCTCCCCGGGGAAGACTGTACGGAGGCCCCGCTCAACCCTCGAGGCCGTCTGGCTCTCAGGGGACCCTGACGGCACCATGCAGGGGACAGTGCGGACCCTCACCGTCAGCCCCGCTCTCAGCGCTGGGTGCGGGGGGCATCCTCGGAGGACAGAAGCCAGGGACGCTCCTCACAAAACCCAAACGTTCGCCATGTACAGAGGCGGCAGGGATGTCCGCAAAGGACCCCAGACCAGGGAGCCCCGGAGGAGCCTGGGGCTGGGGATAAGGAGGGGCAGGTGACCCCCACGCCACCCCCAACGCCTCTCGTTATCCAGGGGGAGGGGCAGAGACTGCCCTGGTGTCCGAGTGGCTGGGGAAGCCCTGGGCTCAATTTCTCCACATGTTCACTGAAGAGGGTGGGCCCATCACCGCCCCCCCTCCCAGGGCCCTGGAAGGACTAATGCTCAATGCCTGGCTTCACCTGCAGGGTGCCTGGCGCGGTCTGCGCCCACAGCAGGACCGGGGGAGGTCTCAGAAGTCAGGAACCCTTCAAAGGCGAATGAGAACCCACCAAGAGGGGCCGCGTCAGGGAGGACAGGCTCACGGGTGGACGTGGGGAGGCGCCACCTTACACCTAGAAAGTAAGCAGGTTAAACCTGGGACAGGGCGGGACAGACACACGGAGACAAGAGAGTCTGGGCGGGAGTCCCTCGCGGAGCTGGAGACCCTCTGGAGCAGCCTTCCCAGTCCCATGGAGCCCCAACAGTGCCCGGCCCTGGACCCCTTCCCTCACACCCCGGAGGCCCCCCAACATGACCTCAAAACATGCACATGACATGATCAAACGCACGCTTCCTGAGCACCCAGTGCCGGAGGCTGGTTGTAAGTTACCGACGGCAGCCCCGTGCAATACGGCGCAACCGTGAGGGCTGACGATGGGGGGCACTGGCCGCCGGGGAGGGTGCAGGGAGCACCGGAAGGGAAGCCCCTCTGCTCACGGGCAGGGCAGACAGACGTCCCCTCCGTCTACTCCTACCAGTGCTGCTCGTACAATAAATAATGTCCCTGCTTCTTTTAGGACCATGTTCCAATAAATGAGGACTGCAGGGCGAGCCTTGAGCCCCAACTCCCGGCCAGAGAAGCGACATCACACCAGGAAGAATGAAGAGGCCGCTCCGGGCTCGCTGATGCCCAGGGCAGGGAGGGTAAGGCTGGGTCCTGGACAAGAGCCAACCCCAGGATCCCAAGGCCAAGTGCACCAGGGTCAGCCACCTGGGCCCCCCGCCGGGGGCAGGGAAGGGAGCTGAGACAGGAGGCACGGTCCCTGTCCTTGCCCGAGCTGTCCTGGCCCCAGGAACCCCAGGAGAGAAAATCACCGGGGTCGGGAGTTGGGGGTTGGTGGCTCTTCAAAGGTTTGGTCTGGCAGAGAGGGTTGGAGACCCCTGGAGGGGACACGGCATGCCCAAAGGTGCAAGGCCAGGGCCGAGGGCAGGGGTACAGCATGCAAGGGCAGGGAGAGTGGGCCGGGAGAGAGCGCAGGTGAGGCAGAGAAAGCAGGAGCCATGGGGGTGCTCCAGATGCTTCCCCCGCATGGTCACTTTGCAGCCCAGGGAGGAGGGCTTGTGAGTGGGGGAGGGTGGACAGAGGAGGGCCAGGCCAGGGCAGTGGGGACCGACTTCAGACCTGAGTCCACACCTAGCCTCTGTACTCACTTCCAGGCTGGTGGCAGGCCACAGGCCCAGGCGTCCCACCAAGTGGAGGGGACAGCTCTGAGCTGGGCCCAACCCCAGGACTAGGAGGGTCCCATGTCCCCCAGAAGGCCAGCAGTAAGCTCTGTGAGACCAGGGCCTCCCAGCCAGGAGCCATTCAAAATGGGTGTACTCAGCTCAGAACAGCCTGTTGTCCCCAGTTTATAGGTGGGAACACTGAGGCTCAGAGCAGTCTAGCAGCTCCACATTCCAAACAGCACGGTGGGAGGGCAGCCCCTGGGCGGGCACCTGTGTCCAGGCTCTGTCCCGCCGCAGCCCAGGTCTCATGCTCAGATCCCTCGCCGTGTCCACAGGTGAGTGACAGACACCCGCTGTGTGACACAAGCCAGGCACTGACCCCGGACAGCCCTGGCTCAGGGCCCGGCCTCCTCCCCGGCCCCCGGGTGCAGAGGAGCCCTGGGGGCCCAGTGCTCCGGGATCCAGAGAGGTTTTGTGCGGGCAGCTCGGACAGGAAGACGGCCCTCGGTGGATAGCCACAGTTACTGATATGATCATCATTATTGTTACAGATACCGTCGGGGTTGGGGGGGCACGGTCCTGGGCGGCCATGAACACCGCCATCCGTTGTGATGGCCCCGATGGCTCTGTTCCAGCCCCCACCTCCCGGGAGCAGCCCCGCAGTCAGGCCGCCAGGCTGGGGCAGCAGGTGGGGCAGGTCCACGGGGGTCTCCACGCCCCCCATCGGGTCCCCCACAGAGCGTCCCTCTGCATAAACCCAGAGGAGGCAGCGGGGATCCTGGCCCCTGGGGGCTCACTTCTGCTCACTTCCCTCTGCCTCCCACCCCTGCCCCAGGAGGGCGACAGGAGGGGCCCCCCCTCCATCCTGAGGCGGAGCGGGCCGGGGTGCGGCAGCCACGGGGCCGAGCCACAGAGGACGTCGAGGCGTGTGCGGTTCCGGGAACCCCTGGAGGTGACCGTCCACTGTAAGAACGGAGCTCAGCAAACAGGCGCAGGGCCAGGTGGGGCGGGGGGCCACACGTCCCAGGACCTCACAGAGGGCCATCTGGAGGGACCACAGCCACCTGTCCTGTCTACAGACAGAACCCCAATAAAACCCGGCCCACGGCTCAGGCTAGACAGTAACAGTCAACAGAACAGCCACTAGCAGGAAAAAAGCAGATCAGAGCTGCCCAAATCGCAACTGTCCTCTCGAGGGAAGGCCAGTGGGCAGTGTCCCCAGCGCCCGCCCACCCTTCCCGCCAGCACTGGAAGCTTCCCGCTGCCCCTCAGCTGCCCCCACACCTGCGTCCCTCACTGCCCACCTCCCGAATTCTCCCAGCCCCAGCCGAGGTCCTGGGGTCCTCCTGCCCCAGAGCCCCTCCCCGCCACCTGCCCTCTCCTCCCCTGGCCCCTTCACTCCCTGCCCATGGGACTGGCCCCTGTATCAGCTAGCTACGCCATGTAACAAATTACCACAGACTTAGAAGCTTCGAGCAGCCCACGTTTATTATCGCGGTGACCCCGTGGGTCAGGGCTCTAGGCACGGCCTAGCTGTTCCTCTGCTCAGGTCTCCCAGGGCAGCTATCCAGGTGTGGGCCGGGGCGGCCTCCCAGCTGAGGCCTGGGGCCCTATTCCAAGCTCACAGAGCTGTTGCAGACTTTGTTTCCTTGCAGCTGTAGAACCCACAGCGGAGCACCTCCAAGACCAGGAGCAGACCCTCCCTTTTTTTAAAACAGCTTGCCTGATGAGGCCAGGCCCACCCAAGATAATCTCCCTTTTGATGGGCTCAGTCAGCTGATTGGGGTTTGCCGCTCAGTTGCAGAATCCCTCCCGCGTTGCCTTCTTCTGTTGGGTAGAAGTCACAGCCCCACACTAAGGGGAGGGGATGACACTAGAGGGGTAGGAACCACGGGGGCATCTTAGATCCTGCCCACCACAGCCCCCAGGCAAGGTACTTCCTGAGACCTGCTGAGTGATGGGTAAAACTCCCACCCAGCATGTGTTAGCTCCTCCCTGGATGGCCCGCCCTAAACGTCCAGTCCAGGCCTCAACCCCGCTCCCGAGGCCCGTGCCGCTCACTAGGCTCCTCACACCTGCTCTTCGCACCCGTCCCTTCCAGGTCCAGCGCTCGCCCCACAAGCACAGCTCTGCACTCCCCAGGAGCTTCCCAGCAGCCCTGGAGACAGACACTCAGCGGGCCGGGAATCTAGGCCCAGGCAGTCCAGGGGGTGGCCTGGGGCCCCCCGGTGCACTGTGGGGATGGGCAGGAGCGAGGGCCCTGCCCGGCCCTCTCCCAGTGCCAGCCCCTAGGGCCCTGCCCAGGGACCCCCGGCAGGCCCCTCCCCCAAGCCACCACGGGGTCACCACATCCACACTCCCACAGGCTCTGAGAGCAGCACCCAGCCTCTTGGGCTCCCCAAGTTCTGGCAGCCTGAGCCTGAAGCCGTGAGGCAGGGGGGGACCCCTAAGTGGTGCTGGGGCCGCTGGCCGGCCAGGGGGGGCGTGGATCTCCCACTTGTGAAACAGGGTAGCTGCATCTGACTCGCCCGTCTCAGGGTGCTTTGCGGGGTGGGCGTGAGATGCGAGGTCCTGAGGGCACGGGGCAGGCTGAGGCAGCGTGCGCCCCCAGGCAGGGGGCCCTCCCTGCCCAAGCCCACCCTCGGTTCTCCTTCCCAGACATCGCCCGCAGGGAGCCCACCACCACCACCACCACCACCAGGGGTGAGTCTGAACCCTCGCCCCCACCCCCGCATGCCGTGCCCAAGCCACCCTTGCCGCACACCCCTCACCCCCGGTGGCTCCAGCACGCCCCCCTCCCCCCCCCCCCCCCCCCCCGGCCCCCCCCGGCCGCCCCCCCCCCCCCCCCCCGCCCCGGCAAGGCCACTCCCTCAGCCAGGGTCCCTGACACACAGCATGGCCAGCAGCTCCCCTCTGCAGTCACTCCCCTTACTCCTTCCCCAAGGGAGGGTGCCGGGGCACAGCCGATGGGAGGCTCTTTCACAAGGAAGCCACCCAACACTGGCAGAGGCCCCAGGCAGGGAGGGGGGTGCCCCACGCCCCACGGGGACCATGGGGGGCACCCCAAGGACCCACTCCGAAGGAGCCCACCCTCGGGGTGAGCCTCCCTCTGTCTGCAGCCTCCCCACCAGCCCCGCAGGGAGGAGGGAGCCCCACAGGGTCCTCATGGTGGGGCTGGGCCTGCGGGCAGGGGTTCATCCGGGTCCCGCTCCGCCCCCAGCGCCCAGCCGGCCCAGGCCCCGAGGCGGCTCCCTGCTCCTGCAGCTGTCCGTGTGCGTCCTGCTGCTGCTGGTGCTGGGCCTGGTCTACGGCCGAGCCAAGCCCGTGGCGCTGGCCCTTGAGGACCTCCGGGCCCGGCTGCTGGTGCTCGCCCTGCGCCTGAGGCATACGGCCCTCACCTGCTGGCGGGGCCTCCTGCAGCGCTGACGGGGGCTGGCCGGACGCTCCCCTCCACGCCTGGGGCCCGGCCGGCCGTGCAGGGCAGGAGCGGGGGAGCCCCAGGTCAGGTGGGAGGGCTTCCAGCCGAGCCCGCCCCCTGCAACAGGCCCCTCTTGCTGCACATGCTAGGGTCCACCGTGAGGTTTTATTAGAAAGAGAATTCCACACAGGCTTCGGCCCTGAGAGCCCCCCCAGGCCCTCCCTCACCCCGGTGGGAACTCTCCGTACCCTTGGGCCAGGCCTGGACGTGGCCACACGCGGAGCCCCCTGAAGACAGGGACACCGGCCCTGTGTCCATGGGGCCCCTCGGAGGTGAAACTGGCCTTTGCTACTTCGGGCTTGCAGGGCCTGGACTTTGAAACCCCGTTGAGACGGGGGGTCTGGCTGTCGTGGTAGGGTCCTCCCTCCTGAAACTGCACACGGGGTGGGGGGCCTGGCATCTCCCCTTGTTTGTGGTGTTGGGATGCCAACCTCTGAGCCCAGGTCTGACTGCTCCCCGGGGCCCCAAGGCCTCAGGGACCCTCTCGTGCCCCGGGGGGACATACGTGCTGCCCCCCTCCTCAGCTGTCCACCTGGGAATGGCTGAGAGGGAGCTCGCTCCGCCCGGACCCCAACACCTTCAGAACACAGCCGCCCGTGCCGGGACCCCAGGCTGCGCCACGCGCCAGCCACAGGGCCTGTGTGTCCCATGACTGTGTGCAGACAGCGAGCCACTGCGGGCATTGCGAGGCCATGGGGAGACGTGGCAACAAACTCCAGGGCCCCCCCCAGACCCTGCATGGAGGGGGATGCCTGAACAAAGCAGGGAGGCCCATGGGCAGACGCCAGGAGGGACTGCCAGGAAGACGCCATCTCCCCCAGCCACCTTCAGACAAGTGTCCACGGGACGGCCAGTGCTGTGCTGCCCCTTCCCAGGGTTATGCCCTGAGTGCCCGTCCCCACTGCCTAAGCGGGGACACACTGAGTTTCTATTAAACCACACTGCCACCCCTTTTATTAGTCTGGGGATTTTTACCCAAAGGAGGGATATGGGGACCAGTTTCCTCGGCTAAAGCCCAGGTGGGGCGCAGGGGAGCCTTCCCTTCTAGGCCTCGGGCGCTAGGGTGGTGCTTTCCAGGATTTGGGTTTGGGGAGCCCAGAGCAGGGAGCCCAGTGGAGAGGAGGGGGCTGTCTCCGGGAGCGGTAGCCTCCAGGGGGTCCCGGCGGGGACCCCATCTCATCTCACCCCCATCCCTGAAGAAGACAGGCAGGTTACTGCCCCATACTCCAGGCAGGGAAACTGAGGCTCGGAGAGGTTGGGTCTCATGCCCAAACCCGTGGGGCAGGCACAGTCCTTGGGCTCAGCCCAGTCCAGTGCCGGTCCCGTCTGGGGGAAGCCCTGCCACCAGGGCTCTCAGCCAAGGGCCGGCCGGTCTCTGCAAAGACACCCGGCTCTGGAGGGTCCGCAGACCATGAGCCATGGCTTCGGGGAAGACGCTGCTCGGCAGGTGCGCCACGACCCGGAGACGTCAGTCCTCACACCTGGGGGTGCCGTGGCGAGAACGGAGCCTCCCGGAACAGGCGCGCATGAGGGGCACAGCCACGGGAAGGCCCAGCCCTAATCCCGGCCAGTTTCTGAAGCTACAGGGATGAACACGGGCAGGTTTCTAAATCTTAGCCGCAGACAAAACCCAGGAGCCAGGAAGCCGAAGACAGAGGAGGGCAGGGCGGGGACAGGCGGCCCAGCGACCACACCCAAGGCTCAGGACCTCTGTGTTTATTTTGACTTTGAGAAATAGATACACTTAAGTGGAAGAATCATCACTTCCAATTTCGTCAGAAGTAGAATGAAAACAAAGACGCATTATCCAACAGCAGCTGGGAGAAGCAAGGCACCAGGGCAGAAGAGATCCTGTGGTCCCGTCTCAGGAAGCCTGGGGCCGGCCCCCTGCCCTTCCAGCCCGCCCCGGGGCGCCCCCGCCCCCCGCCCCCTGCAGGGCACACAGCGTGGTCCCACTACCCTCTCCCGGGAAGCCCCCGGGGAACAGACGTCTGGAGGTGCCTCCGGTCTGAGACAGGTCCGTGCCAGGGACGAGCCCCGCTCTGCAGGTGACCCTCAGAGGTGCATGCGGACGCACGTCTCTGCCAGCCTGAGCGAGGGGCGCCCCACACCAGCTCCCAGTAACCCACGAGGGGCAGCTGCGAAGGGCACACCCAAGCCTGCCGTGGACCCTCAGGCTCCAGAAGTCCACGCCTGACCCTGCTCGTCCTTCCCGGGGCCTGGCTGGTTGCTGCCAACAGACCGGAACTCTCCGGGGCCGGAGAGGGTCCCCACAGCCTGTGCGCGAGCGCCCGGTGAGAGCAGATCTGCTGGGCGCCTCAGTTCTGCCAACACAACTCCCCCAGGGACCGGCCAGCCGCGCTGCCTGGCGTCCTCGGCCAGGCCCTGGGGCCAGAGCGCCTCTGCAATGCCGGGGCCCTCATCCCCCTGGCCCTGATCTCCCCCACTGACAGGCGCCCCTGAGCAGGATCTGTACAGGTGACCTGCGGGCCCCCCTCCCTGGCCCAGGCTCCCTGCCCTACTCGGCACCTCGATCCAGACCCAGATCCACGGCCTCTGGAGACCCTGTGCCCCCCACATGGGAGACCAAACCGGCCTCTGGCAGCACAAGGCATGGACATGGGGAGCCGGGTCTCTCCTTCCCTGGAGGGTCAGCCCAGGAAACAGGAATGGCTCACTGAGCCCGGGGGAAGGGGCATCCCACTCCTGGGCAGGACTCAGGGGACTGTGTGCTGTTGCAGAAGCTGGGGAGCCCTGTGAGGAGGGGCATCCCCAGCCAAGCAGCCCCAGTTGCTCATCACTGAGCTCTAGGGTCCCATTTCCACCCCCAACTCCTCTTCCTGCCTCCGTGTGGATGGGGTCGTGTCCTCGGGGGCCTCGGTGCTTTGGACGCCATCAGATGGGAAGGCAGCCCCTCCACTGAGGTGCCAGGGGTCCTGGGGACGTCCCAGTGGGTGAAGGTACCAAGGAGCTGCTGTGTCCTCCCCCGCTCTGATCTCTGCTCACACCTCCCAGTGCACACTCACACACAAATATGCACACTCACGCGCGCTTACCCACATTCTCGTGCACATGCATGTTCACACTCACACTTGTGCACACGCGTGCTCACACACAGCTCGCTCACACACCCTCCCCATGCAGACTTCCACGTGTGTGCACACACTCATATCACACACACACGTGCAGACACCTGCAGCGGCACCTGCCCCATCCCTCCCTCCGTAGGAGGTAGGGCGCCCCCAGCCCATGTCCCCACCTCCCCACACTGTGCCCCTCCAGGCAGGGCCATGCGGGGCTCCCCCAGCCAGTCCTGGGGCACCAGGCGCCAGCTCCCAGCTCTGACACCACAGCCACTTGCCAGGACGCCCGCACAGCCACCACCTGACTGCGGGCAACACCACTGGCCCTGCGCTTTGGATGCTGAGACCCGCCTGGCCACCGGGGGCCACAGAGCCGGACACAGGGAACTCAGCCCTGCGGCAGGGGTGGGGGAAGCGCGGGGCCAGAAGACGGGCCACACAGGGCAGGGCAGCTCCTTCCTGCCGTCGGCCCCCTGCTCCCAGGCCCCACACACTGCTCAGGAGCAAGGGACAAGAGTGACGAGTGGCCATCCTGGGTTGGGGTCACTCTGGGGACACGGGCTGCTGCCACAGGATCGGGCACAGTATCACACCTGGGCAAGCAGGTGGAGACAGCATCCAGCCGAGGCAGGACCTGCAAGCCCTATGGCCAGAGGCGTCCAAGAGGGTGGACCCCCCCACACCCAAGCTCGCCCGGCCAGTGCCCCTGGGACAGGCGTGTTGCGTGTGCATGAGGCCCGGAGGGGGTCCCGCAGTCTCTGTGTGTCCCTGTCTGAGGGCTGGCGCCCACCCTAGTCAACTGCCACACTCAAGGTGGGAATGGGGTGCTTGGGTGAGCGGGGTCACTCACGTCACACAGTGCCGAAGGGAAACATGCAAGGCGAGGGGCAGGCGGGGCCAGGCAGAGTCCCTAGCCGCTCCCCTGGGTCGGGCCGTGAGCACCGGGCGGGGTGGGGGGCGTCCTAGATGACGGCGCTCTTCTCCTCCTGGAAGGAGGCCCGGGGGCTCGGCCTGGCCAGGAGCAGCTCCTTCTCGTGGACCAGGTTGTCCAGCAGGTCCTCCTGGCGGTAGTTGTGGTAGACTTTCAGGAAAGCCAGGATGGTGATGGCCAACCAGGCTAGCCACGAGGCCCAGAGGCCAAACTACACAGAGGGCAGAGGCGAGGTCAGGAGGCCAGCCAGACCCACCATCCACCGCCCAGTGCACCCACCCACCTGCCCCCGGGAAAGGTGGGACCCACTTCGGGGACAGGTCAGGGGCTAGCTACGGGGCCCACCATGGGGCCCGCCTTGCCTCCTTCGTCACACAACCATCCCTTCCTGGTATGTGTCGGCCAGGCCTCTGAACCCCAAGCTGGGCAATGCTTTCGGGGACTCTGACCACCCTCACCCCCAGGCAGCCAGACCCGCCCAGCTCCACGGAGAGCCCGTCTATAACACAGCCTCCTCCAGCCACTGGAACAAACTGACCTTTAGCTGCCGTTACCAAACAGCTGAAGGAGAAACAATTTAATCAGAACCAGGCCCGAGCCACATTAAACAGATTCTCATTGGGGGTTATTTATCACCAGACTCAGCTCACACCTTTCTAATCTAATTGGTGCAAATTAGGGCTGAAGCATTTTCCACTGAATTTTCGTGAAGCTGTCTCTGGCAGTTTCAGCTCATCTCGGCAAAGAACCTTCAGACCCACTGGATGTCCAGCCCCTAGAGGGCTCCTCTCCGTCGGAAGAGTCCTCAGACCAGTCACTGGCCAATGTGAGCCCTGAGAGGTGGGCCTGGGGTCCAGAAATGGACCTGGATGCCAGCAAGCCCTGCTCAGTGCTGGAAGGAGCCAGTCCCACCTGGGCACCCCTCACCAGTGACATCTGCCTAGACACAGATGCAGATTTTGGGAAACAGCCCTTACTGACCACTAACAAATCCTAACACGCCTGCATCCCAGCAAACGGGGTCCCCAGAGATGCACCTGGAGGGCAGGGAACGAAGCTCACACAAGGGCAGGGCAGGGAGAGGAGCTGTCCCCCCAAAGCAGTTGGGGGTGGGCTCCTCCAAATTCACAGGCTGGATCCCCCCACACCCTCCCTCAGACACCGCATCAGTTTCCCCTGGCCAGGGAATAACCGCCAGCCCTCCAGCATTTACCAGAGCGTGCCCACTTGGTGCCAGGAGTCCAAGCTCCCTGCCTTGGCTGCAGACCCAGGATCAGATGCCTAGTGTCCTTTCCACCTGGGACAGAGCCACTCCCTCAGCCCCTGGACCTCACGTCTGTAGTTAGCTCACCTGTCCCCTCCTCCTAGGATGCCCCGTGCCTCACCCCTCTCCACATCCACCTGCAAGAGCCCCCACTAAGTCTCCGAAACCCAGGAATACCACTCACTCAGCTGTATCTCCTCTGCCTGGCACCATCCTCAACCTCCCCTGGATGAGGGCTTTGGGAGGCAGGCTGTGCACTCAGTGAACGTTCAGCAGTGAACGGACCCCTCCCCAACAATGCATGCTTCCCGGTCTACCTGGCAGCCCCTCCCACCAGAAGAGCCCTCCTACCTGGACAGCTCCCTTCCTACCAGAACAGCCCTGCCTACCGGGGCAGCGCCTCCTACCTGGCAGCTCCCCCGACCAGAACGACCACGCCTACCTGGGCAGCCCCACCTACTGGCAGCCCCTCCCACCAGAACAACCACGCCTACCTGGGCAGCCCCACCTACTGGCAGCCCCTCCCACCAGAACAACCACGCCTACCTGGGCAGCCCCGCCTGCTGGCAGCCCCTCCCACCAGAATGACCACGCCTACCTGGGCAGCCCCGCCTACCTGGCAGCGCCCCTCCTACCAGAACAGCCCCGCCTATCTAGCCCCTCTGCCTACCTGGGCGATGGCAAACTGGTCATAGAAGGCAGAGTTGTCCACGCTCAGCTCCAAATTGATGTCCTGGAGCTCTTCACAGCTGAAACAGCAAGACACAGGGTGGCAGGTGACGCTGGGACACGGAGCACAGGGAGTGACACGCAGCACCCCCAAAGGGTGAGGCAGCTCTTCGGGCCCCAAAGCCCTCATCCCCGACCCCCTCCAATCAAAAGCTTCTGCTCGCGCTCCTCCCCATCCCTATCGCGGTCTTCCAAACCCTCCAGGAGCCGACTCAGCTCAGTACTCCGCAGCCCACCTCCAAAGCAGCACAGGGTGGGATCTCCCGGGCCTTGCCGTGCGGTCATATCAGGCCTCCAGGACCCAGAGCACACTGGGCCTCTGTCCCCCAGCCCGGATCCAGGGCCCTACTCCCAGGTGAAGCGGGCCCTGACGTCAGGGGGGCAGGTCCAGGGGAAGGCGCTGGTCAGGTGTGCACAGGTGGGAGCCCCAGGCAGGATGAGCAAAACCTCGGGCTGGGCTCGGAATGGAATTCATGCCCCAGGACGTCGCCGGGGGGCAGCGGGGGTGGGGCGGGGCGCAGGCCCACCTGTGGGGCACAGTGCCCTTCTCCGTGATGGCGTCACACCACATGGTGAAGCCCACGCTCACGATGGTGCTGGCGATGAAGACGAGGAAGACCACGGAGGCGCTGACCAGGAGGTTCAGGAAGGCGTAGAGGAAGGAGCTTCGGCAAAGGACAAAAGAGGACGGTCACCGTGCGCACCGCTGGGGTGTTGGTGCCAGGAGACAGCGGGGGCTGGGCCCGGCTGGGGCGAGGGGGCCATGCAGGGCCGCCAGGGCCACTTTTGCCTCCCTCACTGCCCCTCACCCCGAAGTCCCATCCCAGCCTCCCGGAGGCCTGGAGGGAGAACGCTTGTCAGCCCGGCCTTACAGAGGGGAGGCAGAGCCGAGATCTGACCCCAGGGGTGCTGGCTTCCAGCGCATCCACGCTCTTCCCGGGCCATTCCCCCACTCAGCTGCCCTGGGGCCCTGTGCCCTCATGGTCATCAACACCACTGGCCTGGACCTGCATCAGGGGCTTGCGGAGTCACCCCGCTCGCATCTCTCCACTGAAGCCTAAAAGGCCCAGCTGTGACGGGGGGGGGGGGGGGGGGGGGGGGGGGGGGGGCACAGGAGGCAGGGCCACGAGGACGGAGCTCGCTCCGGGTCCGCACAGACATGGCCCCACTGGGGGCTCCTCCATCCTCCGCCCGAGGGGCCGGCCCAAGGAGACCATGGCAGTGACCCCTCTCCTGGGCTCCTGGCTGGGCTCAACCAGTGCGGACCCGGCAGGGGACTGGCAGTGGAAATTCTCCTTCCAGGCCCCTGCTGGGGATGCCCCTGGTCGGCTGTCCCTCTACCAAAGGTCAGCAGCCCCTCCAGGCGGCCGCTTCCACCCAAGCCTCCCCTACGTGGTCCCCGTGACCAGAGGAGGTGACAGGGCCGTTGCAGGGCCCACACCTGGCCCACATCCTCGTCTCTGCCAATCGCCCTCCTCGGGTTATCCTCACTTGGGTGAGCCATCCGTTTCCAGTGGGGATCCTGATGGCAAAATCCACCTGGCCCTGGGCACTCTGAATCAGAGGTCAGGGCCTACAGTCATAAAGAGGGGTACGTGATGGCCCACCCCACCTCCGAGGTTGTCACCAGACAGAGCAGGCTGTCAGATCCGGCCCGCCTCTTTCCCAGCTGCGTGACCTTCAGCAAGTTGCCCTCTGGGCCTCAATTTCTCCCTCTGTAAATTGGGGAGCAGGAGTCCCCCCACAGGGTCATTGTGGAAACTGAGGGAACTTATGTGGGCAAGGGACAGACAGCAATAACCGCAGGGGTGCTGCTCCCTCCCCAGGACAGGCCTCCACCCATCGCTGGAACCCTGACCTGCTGGGCCGGAGCTGTGTGCCTGCATGGGGCTGGGCCTGTGGCCACAGGAGATGGAAGCATGGGTGGGGGCAGGAAGCGTGGGGGCAGGGTCAGCAACCAGATACCTGGAGACTGGGCCTGGGGGCCAGCTGTGCCCCCTGCAATCAGCGTGGGGCTAGGCAGTGTACAGGGGAGTCCACTCCCTGGAGCTAATGCTCTAAGGGAAGCAGAGGTTACCCAGAGCCTACACCCCGACTTTGGATGTCCCCCACTCCAGCCGAGGAGAACGGGGTGGTCCCAGGGGGACCAGGACGGAGCTTCCACAGGCAAAGCGAAGAAGCTGCCTGCCCTCAGCACAGAAGGCCAGATCACCGGGACAGTGGCTCCCTGGGTGCCCTCCACCTGCCAACACCGCTGTCCCACCAGGCACCCTGCCCGGCAGGTGCCCAGCATCCTGGACGAGCAGCTGCTGCCCCCAGGAGGCCCTCCTGGAGGGAGGAAGGATGCCCAGGGTGCAGAGGACATGCAGACCGGGCAACCACCACCCTCAACTCCTGCCCCCTCTCATGGGAGCGGGCGGCATGCCCCACGTTCTGTACTTAATTCTAGAGAGGCACACCAGCGGCTTGCTGTTCCCTGTGTGGCCAGAAGCCCCCTCGGGGAACCCCCTGAGACACACGCCCCCCACCCCCATCCCGACACCTGCCCCTCCCGCCCTCAGCGGGGTTTACAACACAACCTCCCATAGCCAGAAGACCCGACTGTCTGCAGGCTCCAGTTGCATCCTATTACACAGGCAAGATTTGGGGTTCTCCTCCCATGACAGGAATATGGCGTCCCCATCCCATCCCCCCAACAGCCTCCTCCTATTCCCCAAGTCCATTTCTGGTCCGTTTCTGTGGAACCTGCCTGGGCTTCACAGTGTTTTGAAGAATTGGGAGCGTTCAGAGCCTCACTGGGCCCGGACCCCAGAGTCCCCAATGCCAACCCCCTCCCCGCTCCCCAAAGACCCACAGGGCAGCGGCCAAACAACCAGGAAGGCCGGCACACACAGGGTTAACTCCATCCTTCTCGCTGCCTCTCAGGGTGCCGGCCTGGATGTGCCGTCTCCATGGTGACCGCTATCCCGGGAAGCCCTGGGAGCGATTTGTAGGCTGCGGGACACGTGTGGGCAGACAGATGGGTTGTTTTGACCCGGCGCTGCCCGACCGTCAATCACAAACCGCGACCACATGCACACTCCAAGGGCTCAGCACACTCAGGCCTGTGACCCACCCTCAGGTCGCCCATGCGCCCCCAGCCGGAAGCACCCCAGGAAGCCACAGGTGCCACCAAGTCACACACCCATTCCTTTCGCCCTGTCCACGGCTGGGCACAAGCTGTCTGGGCCCCCACTTTGCCCAGGGACACACCCTGGAGGGAGCTAGAACCACAGACAGGGTCTGACCCAGGCGCTGGGGACCCAGCCGGGAGCCCGTCACACAGACCAAAGGGTCGGGCTCTGCCCGCGCTCTTGGCCGGGCTCCTGGCTGGTCTCTGCAGCCGGACTCAAGAGAATTAGTGGGTAGGGCCCTCTAGAACTCCAAGTCGGACAGCATGTCCCTGATGGGCTGGACACCCTGAGGGCCCTCGCCGTCCCTCAAGCTCGCTCTAACAGTCCTTCTGAGCCTCCTGTTGGTCCCGAGCCCCCACTGACCCATCACTTGCTTGCCTGCTCCACGAGGCCTGCCCAGCTGCTGAGCTGGGGGGGGGGGGGGCGGTCGGCGGGGGGGGGCTGTGAGGCAGCAGACCCCACATGCAGGCATTTTTCTGTCTTCATTCGACAAACACTAATTTGTGACTCCCAAGCTCAGCCCTGAGCACGCAGAGAGAAATGAGGTGCACGCCTGCCTTGGGTTCATCCAGCCCAGGGTCCCCTCAGATGGTGGGTCACCCCAGATATCCAGGGGAGCTCTGGCCCAGTCCTACCACCAGACCAAGATGAAGGGTCGGCACCTTGACAGATGGCACAGCTGGCTGGCTGCCGAGGGCACCTTGTCCCGATAAGACAACTGGCTTTGGGGTGTTCAGGGTCTAGCAGGTGAGGACCAGGAAGCAGCTCTCTGGGTAGGGCCCGGCCTCCGTGGCTCAGCGATGCGGGATCCCGGAGCCCCAAGAGACCCCTAGAGACTGGGAGCAGAGCAGTGAGAGCTGAGAGGCCCAGAGCCTTCGAGAAAGGAGTCCTGGTCATTTCGCACAAATTGGGCAGCAAATCTGGGGAGCTCAGCAATAGTGGTTTCTGTCCTCTCATCTTAAGGCTGTAAGATGTGGTCTCTTGAGACTTGTCTTATAGGGACAAGGTGGAATGATGGGCATGAGCTGATGGCCAAACCATGGCTCCCGCACGGCCTATGCCCACTGCCCTCAGCTTCCCAGACCAAAGGGACCTCAGCTACCCTATGCTGCTGACTCCCTCCTTTTCCTCAGACCTTGTCTCATATTTGGAGATGCTTCCCTGCCCCAATCTGCACAGAGACACTGACCAGACTTAACAATGTGCATGCAACGTGAGGACATCTCAAACACCTCCTGGGGACACCAGCCATCGTTGTGGGAAGGAGGAGGTCTGTGGCAGGGCAGGATGGCCCCCTGACCAGCCTGGGCTCACCGTAGGCTGAGCCCCAGCCCCACAGCACCTGGAGGCCCCCAGGCTGACACGCGGCTTCCTGCAGACTCTCAATCCAGAACCTTGGTGTAGTGTGCTGAACTGTGCCCATGACAACACGTGTCCGAGGCTGCACCCCAGGACAGAGTGACAAAGCCCCAAGCCAAGGAATGTCAAGGGTTGCAGGCAGCTACCAGGAGCAAGCCTAGAAAGGATTCTCCCTCCCAAGGGAACCTACCCTGCCAACACCTTCATCTCCAACTTCTGGCCTCCAGGACTGTGGCAGAATAAATTGTTTGTGGCGCTTTGTGAGAGAAGCCCCGGAAACTCATACACGTGCATTGCTGGACTTCACCCCCTCTGGGTGTTTCAGTCCCCACGCTGGGCTGTTCCGGTCCTCTTCACCCTGCCACCCCTGTTAATCCCCTCTGTCCATGCCCAAGCCAAGCTGAGGGCTCTCAGGGGTCCCCACCTGACCCTCCAACCCACTGAGACCTCAGAGCTTATCTCTCAGGTCCCCAAAAGAAGAGAAAAGCCCCCTAAAAAATACCAACAAATAATGGATGGGGGCATGGGTGGGGCGGGGTTTGGGAGAAGGCCGGATTTCCCCTGTGGATGTGAGGCCAGCAAGGGCCAGGAGCGGCTTTGTCACTCTTACCACAGTCTCTGTCTTCACGCGGCCTCTCCTCTCTCCGTTTCTTCCCCTCTTATAAAGACACCAGTCATTGGATTTAGGGCCCACCCTAAATCCAGGATGACCTCATCCTGAGATCTTTAGCTGAATGACACCTGCAAAGACCCCATCCCCAGTTAAGGTCACACACACCTGTCCTGGGGTGCAGCCTCGGACACGTGTTGTCGTGGGCACAGTTCAGCACACTACACCAAGGTTCTGGATTGAGAGTCTGCAGGAAGCCACGTGTCAGCCTGGGGGGCCTCCAGGTGCTGTGGGGCTGGGGTTCAGCCTAGGGTGAGCCCAGGCTGGTCAGGGGGCCATCCTGCCCTGCCACAGGCCCCCTCCTTCCCACAGAAGGTCCCAGGGGTAAAGGCGCATGGAAGGCTACAAGCTGAGGACCCCGGGTGAACCACATCCCTCTCTCACAGAATTGTGCCAGGGTGGGGAAAGGTGAAGAGGAACACAGAGACCAGGAGGCAGGGAGGCCTCGTGGACATGCTGCTCCCTGTCTTGCATTCCCAGCCAAGCCCGTGGGCCTAGAGAGGTACCCTCTGGCCTTTGCCCCACCATCATCATCCTTCCCAGGAGGATGGGAGTGGGGATGAGGAGAGGACTCCCCAGTTTGCCCTGTCAGCCACCTGCCTGGCCTGATCCCTCCCCTGCACCTGGAGGAGGGCGGGGGGGGGGGGGGGGGGGGGGCAGACCCGCTAGGGGCTGTCCGCAGCACTGATGCCTGAGCCTGGGCCAGCAAGCCAGGGAGGGCCCAGGTCCGCTCAGAGATGACAATGCAATATTTGAATCCCAGGGGCGGGGGTGGTAAATGCCCAAAGCGGGAGGTGATGCGCACTTGGGGTGGAAAGTACTGGCCTTGTACAGAGCGCGGGAGACCCTCATGGTCCGCGGGTTCTGCGTAGACAAAGGGCAGTTTGCATGGAGGCGGTGAGCACCAAGGGTTGATATTTTGGGGCCTCTGAGCTCCCCCCCACCCCCACCCCGGGAAGAGGGTGGGACTCATGCTCCTCCTTTGGGGAGGATGGCCTGGGGCGCTGCGGGCTCGGAAGGGACGCCGTGCCCGGCCTGAGGGCTGCGTCTGATGGGGCAGGGCGGCCGCCAGGCCCCCACTTACCCCTCGTGTCCCTTGCAGAGGAAGAAGAGCGTGCGCCAGGCGTGCGCGGCGGCGAGCAGCAGCGAGAGCAGGCTGGCGAGCAGGCTGAAGCGGCAGGCGGCCGGCGGGCCCCACTCCTGCACCGTGAAGCGCTCGCGCTCCTGCACCGTCAGGTTGGCGCTCAGCCACATGCCCTCGGTGAAGAGCAGGCAGCGGCCGCGGAAGTCGTGGCCGTTCTCGGACAGCGGCACCACCACCACGAAGCTGAAGAGGAAGGCCAGGAAGTAGCAGACGCACTGCGCGAAGAGGAAATTGTTGAGCGCCATGGCTGGCCCGGACGCGCCGAGGAAGCGGCCGGCGGAGGCCGCGGGGCCGGGCAGGCGGCGCGGGGCGCGGGGCGCTGGGCGCGGGCCGAGCAGGGCCGCGCGGGAGGCTGCGCAGTGGCGGCGCCGGCGGGTCCTGCGCGCCCCGCCCGGGACGCGTGCGCAGCGGCCGAGCGCGGGCGGCGCCTGCGGTCAGCACCGCGGACAGCTCCCGGAGGGCGGGCCGGGCCGAGCCGCCGGCCGCGGGGGGCCGCGCGGGGTGTGCGCTGGGGAAGGGATGCACCCATGGAGGCGCGGAATGGAGACGCAAGCGGGAACGGGAGTGCGGCTAGGTCGGCGCACGGAGAGCCGACTCTGCCATTAACGGTACCAGGAGCGACCCGTGGAGCTCCACCTAGCCTGCCTCTGTCCCCAGCCCCCATGAGCCTGAAGGAAAGGAGGCTGAGAGGTCCAGGAGGGACGTGTCCAGGAGGCCCACGGTGCTGGGCGGGAGTGAGGTTGCAGTCCAGGCTGGAATGATTATTTTGCGGGGCTCTGGAGTGCGAGGCGTTGGGGAGAAAAGACAGAGAGCGGAGGAGTTGGGGTCAACGGGAAGGCGGAGGTCATCTGAGGAGAGATGGGGGTGGGCGCAGGGAGGAGGGAGCAGTCTGAGCTGTTTGCGCTTCTCCCCAGCACCGCACCCTCAGAGGGGACATCTGTTACACTGCCTGACACAAGTAGGGCCCTGAGTTGATATTTGTAAGATAAATAATGGATGCCCCGAGCACCTCATTAAGACAGCCTTTGCTGAGATGGAATCTGCTGGTGCATTAATTAATAGAATTAATGCCTTGTCTAGTTCCCTTAAAGACTAAGTCACGTTTGGTCCAATTCCCAGTGAGGAAACTCTAGCATTGCTCCTTCTAAAAGAAATTGCCAACTGGTTTAAATTTACATCAGCATTTTTGTTGCAAGCACTAAAAAACCTTCAAGCCAAAGTAATACATGCCTTTTTTTTAAGTCAAGCAGTATAGATATAAATTAAGTAAAAAGATAAAGTGTCCTTCTCATTCCCCCCACACCACCCTGCCACACTATCAGGGGTAACCACATTTCTAGACATTTTGCTAAGCGCCTAAACACACACGCACACACACACACAATTTACACAAATGCTTCCTACTATACATACCATCCTGCAGGTTGATTCTTGTATTCAACAATACATCATGGATGTTATTCCCTGCCTGCACATTCAGATCTATTTTATTCTGCTTAATAACCGCATAACGCTCCATAATAATGATGATTCCACCATTGCTTAACGATTCCTCTTTGAATGGATGTTTAATTCTTCAATATTTGCTATTTCAAATACTGTCGAGTGAATATCCTTATGCATATATGCTTGTGCACTTGTGCAGGTATTTCTTATAAAGGAAATTCTTAGAAGAGGAATTGCTACGTCATAGGTTGATGCACATGCTAAGTGTTGACAAAATTTGCCAAACTGGTCTCTAAACATGTTGCACAAATTCACTCTCATATCCATGTCACAGACACCTTCTCCAAAACTGAGAAATATCCATTGTTTTAAAATTCCATCAGTCTTGCATGGAAAACAGCATCCCATTGATTGTAAACTTGGATTCTCCTTATCATGAGCTTGAACATCCTTTCTTATGCTTGCTGCCATTCGTAATAAGTCTCCTGTAAGTTGCACCTTCAGTTTGTAGTCACTTCAAAGCACACACTGAAGACCACCCATGGGTCTGTGACAGCAACCCTTTTCTTAGATAATTCACTTGGAGTTTCTGCTACTATTGGGACCCCTAATTCAACTAAAGGAAGCCCACTTAGGAAATTCAGCATCTACACACCCATACACATCCTTGGGCAAGAGTGGACATCCCATCCATCCATTATCCAGTGGGTTGATGAGTTTGAACATATCTGGAGGTGTTAGACTTGAGGGTTTTGCCAAAACTAAAAAGACCATGCCAATGAAGAAGGAAGTGGCTAACAGGAAAACTATAGAATAAGCTGGAAAGATTATTAAATTTCTACCATCTTAAAAGGCACAAGACCCTGGTATTTTTAAAGATGAGTTCTATTTAACCTTCAAAAGTCAGGGAATTCCCTTTCTATTGAAATAATTCTGATCTATTAAAAAAAATACAGAAAACTCCAAAATTCATCTTTTAAAAGTCAGCATTACATTAATGCTAAAGCCTCACTAGAAGAGTAAGGCAAAAAAAGTGGCAAGAAATTTTAAAATATTGGCATGTTGAATACAATTCAATGTAGAGGATAATCAAAAACATGAACTAGTAGCATTTATTACAAAAGCAAGAAGAGCTGAGCTTTATGAAATCTATCAACAATTTGTTACACCAACAAATAAAGGAGAAAAACCCAAAGTGTTTTTGTCAAGAGATACCTAAAAGGCATTTCATACAACTGAATGGCCATTCATTCAAAAAAAAAAAAAAAAAAACTGTGTAAGACAAGAAAAAAATTACCTAGATATGATAAAGACCACTTCAAAAATCTGCACCTATTCAGATCAGGAAAAGAGATGAGAATTCTCACTATTACAGCTATTACTGACAATTTGTGTGGCAATTCTACCTAATGAAACAAGTCAAGAAATTAAAATATGAGGCATATCTGTGGAAACAAAGAGGCAAAATTATCTTTATTGGAGGATAATATCATACACTTAGAACACTCAAGACACTACAAAAAACATTACAATTTGCAATTTTGTGCAATGACTAGATATAAGATAAACACACAAAACTCAATGCCCTTTCTGTGGTCTCTTAGGTCAAGTTCTCTGGGAAATAGACTCTGAAATTTACCTGCAGCAGCACACGTGGTGAAGCCAGACACAGAACCAGGTGCGGGGAGAAGCTTCACAGAGGCCTCAGCCACCACCATGGGGAGCTCTGAGAGTCGGTCACTTGGAGATGTCCCAAGCTGAGGCGTGGAGACCACGTCTATTCTCCCACATTTTCCAGCCAAGGGATGCGGCCCTGGGGAGGATGGATGATCTTGGGTGAGGCAGCTTCCTTCGGCAGAGGGCAATTTCTAGAGAGAGACGTGGTTATGGGCAGAGAGCACGCAACACTTCCGGCAGCTGGAGGAGCAAGTGCCTCTGTCCCGAATGGGATGTGAGCAACCCACCACAGCACCCACCATGGCCCTGGAGCAGCCCAGGTCCACCTGCAGCAGACAGGAAGTCCCCCCAGTTTGGGAACAGCTTCTCTGAAGCTCTATTCTTTAGGAAGGTTTCCTCTCATCTCTGCCTTCGGGGCCAGAATCAGAGATGGGCTCTACTTTGTCCCGCAAACCTCTCCCTTGTGAGAGTTCTCAGGTTGAGTGCAGCAGAATCCTGCTCCTGCAGCGTACTTCTGGCTGTGACTGTTCCTGATCTAGGTAGACCATTTCTCTGTGCTGGTGGATTGCTGCTGGGTAGGCATGACCTTATGCTGTCATGGGTCAGAGAGAATCCAGCTCCTGCTGGTCAGTTCTGGCTGTGGGGTCAGCTAATGTCCCTAGTCAGGCCCTCTGCCTCCACCAGAGCCCAGCAGCAAGCCAGGAGCAGTTGCATACGTGGTATTCGATTCTCCTCTATAGACGGCAGGGCCTTGCTCCAGAACCTTAGTGTCTACACTGTGATGATCCTATTGGGCTTTATCATAAACTCCACATAGCATCTTTCCCACCATAAACGCCTCTAGTACCACAGGAATAAGATCTGCCCATGTGTATGTCCCAAGGGCTGTTGGTACCATACTTAGCATTTCCACAGGTCTTTTCCTGCTCTGGGACCCAATCAAAGATGGCAGCCTTCTGTGTCACTTAGTACACGTGTGTCACTCAGGAGGCTCACCTGTGGGATAAGTGAGCCTCAGAACCCCAAGAGGCCTCCAAGGATTCTACTTCTTCCTTCTTGGTGGTGGCAGGTGCAGAAAGCAGTAATCTGTTCTTTCCTTCATAGACGATGTCCCAGCACGCTATAGACCACCCAACTCCTAAACAGAAGCTGCTGTGGGGGGCTCCTCAGTCCTGCAGAGCTCACGCACCTTAACGAGGCCTCCAACATACTTGCCACTTCTTGTTCCTTCAAATCAGATTAGCATGATGTCACCGATACAGTGGGCCCGTATGACAGTATGAAGTGTATCCAGATGGTTCGGTCCTCTGAGCTACATTATGACAGAGGACAAGAGAGTTAACACAGCCCTGGGGCGAGACTGAGCGAACACTGTTGTTCCTCCCACAGGAATGCAAACCGTTTCTGGTGGGGTGGAAAAGGACATTTGCCAGATCGACGGCTGAATGTCGTGTCCTGGAGGGACAGGACACATTATCCTGCTTTGCAAAGACAGCAGATCTAGAAAGGAGGCTGCGGCTCAGATTTCTACTTGCTTGTGTTCGTGGGGGCTCAGGGTCACCCTGTAGAATGCGTCCAGGCCCCGCAGGCTCCAGGCTGGTGACTCAGATGGCGATGGTGGGGACCACCTTCTACACCCTCTAGGTCTTCAAAGTGGTTCTCATCTCTGCTACTTCCTCCAGGGTTGGAGACTGGTTTGGGTTAACTCTCTTGGTGGGTGCGGGGGTCACTTCCAGAGGTTTTGACTGCCCTTTCCCTCCACGAAAACAAAGTACAGATTCATCCAACTGCATGTACACATTTCGCACTATTTATACCTTCAAAAACCCAGTAAATGACAGCAGGTGACCCACTGTGAGCCCAGAACTCTGGTTATGACCTGGGAATCTACTATAGCAAGGAGGCCAAGATGACCCTGTGCCCCCTGGGTATTAATTTCGACTCAAATCCTGTGCCAAACCATCCTTGAAATGTGCGGGTATCTCCCCTTCCCCCATGAAGGGGCCTGAGCAGAGGGCTGGGATCCTGCCAGGGAAGCACAGGGGCTCAGCACCCAAACATGCACCCCAGTGTGGCGTGTGGACAACCCTTCCCTGTCCTTCAGCCAGTGGGTTCTGGTCTGTAACCTGGCTCCGGTCTGGAAAAGGGACCTTCCCAGCAAGGGATCATGACATCATATGGGCAGAGGGGCTGCCCTCGGGCTCGTCCACTACTCACTTCCTTTGATGCTCTGGAGTGTGGAGTGGACAAGACAGCCGTCTGTCCCCTGGGGACACCAAGCCCATCACCCATCTCATACAGGTGCGTGTTCTTTAGGTCCCGCACGTCCCCCAGGGCACACTCACTCCCCTCTCAGCAGCAGCTTGCCTGTGACTTAACGTGTCATTGGTCCCATTGCCAGTAGGGGAGTGTGGCAGACCCCTTCCCAGAGGCTGGGTTCTCTTGCAAGGCAGGGACCCCTGCATCACCTTCAATCAAGATGCTAAGGATTGAACCCAAAAAAGATATGTTGTAGTCCTAACCCTGGGCACCTCAAAAGGTGACCTCATTTGGAGTTAGGGATGGTCTTTACAGAGGTGATCAAGTCAAAATGAGGTCATGAGGGTGGGTCCTAACCAAACACAACTTGTGTCCTTATCAAAGGGAGGGATTGCAGACAGACCCACATGAGGAAAGCATACCTTGTGAAGACAGGTGGAGGTCACCAAACACTCAGCAAAGCTCCAGAACCTACAAGATCCTGCAACAGAATCTCCCTCGCAGGCTCAGAAGGAACCAGCCCTGCCCACACCTTAACCTCAGACGTCCAGCCTCCAGAAGCAGGAGCAAGTAAACGTCTGTTGTTTAAGCCCCCCAGTGTGGGGGTTTTGTTTGGGCAGCCGCAGGACACTGATCCCCAAGGGAGCACCTGCTTTTAGCCCGGAGCGGGGGGTTGTGGGGTGAGAGTGGGCCACTTCCGTGGCCCCAGGGGTCACAAGGACCTAGGGGCTGTAATTTCTGAGCCTGCACCCGGGTCTGGATCCCTGGGAAGCAGTCTGAGCCTGGCCCACACGGGGAGGGCTACTGGGAGGGGCGCTGTGACCAGTAGCTGGGAAAGGAAAGTAGGAAAGCCAGATGGGGCAGAGGGTCAACGTGCAGTCTCGGGGCTGGCCTCCGCTGGCCCTGTGGGCCTCGGACCTTCACAGCCACGTGCTGACCAGTCACAGAAGCAACTACCCTGGGACAGGCGCTTGACCTCAGCAAGAAGCCTGGGAAGAGGGCAGCGCTCCATGGCTGCTGGGGGAACGGGTGTTTCCCCTCTGAAGCAGAGCTGCTACAGAACAGAACGCTGGCGGGTGGACTTGCCAAGGTCGAGAGCCCCATCTCCTCCAGAGCTCAGCTGCTCTCAAAATCAAGGCCTGGGTCTGGACCCGGCTATTTCTGCCCTCCATTCATAGGCTGTCAAGGAGGCCCTCTGCCTGTCACACCTGGCCTTAAACCGGAGGTGAGTCCTGCTCTGCGTGCATGTCTTTCTCCAGCAGCACCTGCCCCCGTGCGGGCATCTGATCCCACACTTCGGCACTTACTGCCTTCCCTCCACCTGTCAAGCTCCCAAGATGGGGCACCAACCAGTACATTTCCTTCCCCTGGTGCCCCACCCCAGGTGAGGTATCCCTGATGTGGCCAGAGCTGTCACCTCTCCACCAGCCACCAAGATGGGGGACACTGCCGACCAGCCCCCCCGTGGTTGGTCCCGGCAGAATCCTGTGTTAGCATCTGCTTCCTGAGACCACCCCCAGGTCGAGTTCCTGGGAAACAGACCCTGGGCTTTGAGCTCTGTGGGCAGGAGGATTTGGAAGGCAGGGGGAGGGTCCTCTTGGGAACAATACCCATGAAGTGACCAAGAGCAACAGGACTGGGCCAAAGGAAAAACCAACCAACAACTGCCAAACAAAGGGTGGGCTGCTGAGAGAGTGGATGGATGGAGGATGGCTGGGAGGATGGGGAGATACATGGATGAAATAAGGAACTGATGCATCAGTAGTGTGGTTTGACAAATGGATCAGAGGGTGGGTGGATCAGATGATGGATAGATGGGTGAATGGATGGATGATGGGTGAATCGATGGATGATGGATGCATGGATGCTTGGATGGATGCATGGATGGATGCATGGGTTCATGGATGAATGGATGCATGGGTGGATGGATCCATGGATGGATGGGTTCTTGGATGGATGGATGGTTGGATGATGGATGGATGGATCGATGATTGGATGGATGGATGGATGGGTGGATGATGGGTGAATGGATGGATGATGGGTGAATGGATGGATGCATGGATGCATGGATGCTTGGACAGATGCATGGATGGATGGATGGCTTCATGGATGAGTGGATGCATGGATGGATGGATGCATGGATGGATGGGTTCATGGATGGATGGATGGATCGATCAATCGATGATTGGATGGATGGATGGATGGATGGATGGATGGAGGGATGGATAGATGGATGGATGGATGGATGGCAGGTGGATGGAAGAATGGCAGGGAGGATGAAGGATGAACAATGTATTGAAAGAGCAGTAGTGCTGGATGGGTGGATGAATATGTGAATAGGCAGGTGGATGAATACCTGGGTGGAGAGATTGGAGATAAAGAATGAGTAAAAAAATTTTGCAGCCACACTTTGATTCTGGTGAGCTCTCACAGAATGATAGTCATGGATTTTTGAGTTTGCTATTCTGGGGTGTGGGCTTCAACACTGCCAGCTCAGAAACACGTTATTTATGGGCCCACCATCAGTGGACCCAGTAACCACACTATAACCAGATTCAGATGGCTGACATAGCAAGCCAGAGTGTCAATGTACTGATATACCCAGACAGGCGACCGTCGGCAGGATGAGAACACCAGGCATCCATCCGCAAAGTGCGTTGGCTCCCTGTCAGCAATCCCAGTGGGAAGGGGTCTTCAGATGGCATCTTGCAGAGCATGGACTCAGATGGAGACTGAGATCACTGGCATGATCGTGGGCTCCGGCTAAGGGAGCTGATACCTGCATCTCCCAGTAGTATCCACCTGCCCAGGTGACTGGAAGCACGTGAGCCCCAAATGGGGATGTGGGGGACCCTCCCTCTCCCTCGACCATGCCAGGAAGGGCACAGCCAACACAAACCTCTGGGTCTGTTTCTGTGGCTCCATGGCACCCTTAGGATAACACTTCACTTCTCTGGGCTTGTTCTTTTTCTAGCTTCTTCAGTTAAAAATCGTAGTCTATCAACTTTCAGTTTTAATAAATGACTTACATCAGTCCATTTTCCTCTTGGTAACACTTTTATAGTCCATTCTCTTCTTTGGTTTCTGGGAGCATCTCCTGCCATGACTATGGATTTATGCATTTCCCTTTGCTTCACACTCGACTCCATTTGACGACCCTCCAATATTCTTTACGAGCTGTTCTATCTGCCAAGTGGAATACCTCCCTTTGCCCCTTTTAAATATTTTGCCTTTAACTTTATTTTGTATGATATAAATATGACGAGGACTGCTGACTTTGTGTTAGCATTTTTGACATTTTCTTCCGTGTTTTACGCTTTAGCATCCTAGTTTACGTTAAGCATGTTTTTCGTAAGCAATATTTTCATTAGAACTTATTTCTGTTCAGTCAGAAAGTCTATCTTTTGACACATTTGCCTAACCCATTGGCACATACTACTATTCCTGGTAAAATAAAATCTTACTCTCTATTTTCTATTTTGTTTGCTTTTCCCATTTTCCACCTTATTTTAGAGAAAAGGTTTATCTTATTCCATCCTTTGCTTAGCTGGCTTTGAAATATTTACATCCCATTTCCAGTCTGCTCTTGATTGCCTACCGATCCACCAAACACAGACTAAAGCTCTACTTTTGCTGACAGCGTCGAGCATCAGGCAGGATCCTGGTGTCCTTCCAACAAGACGATCCCGTAAGTTACTTTCTTCCAATCCTAGAACGTCCCCCGAGCCCCCACATTGCCCCCACCCCAGGTTGTAGCTCCAGGCTGTGAACCATTTTTCACCATCGATACCTGTGTTGCCACTCGGGTTCCTGCATTTCCTTACCTGTGTAATGCGAGGAGCTGCGCCTGACCCCCAGCACTGCTGTGAGGATGACGGAGGTGGCCCCCCACACCGCACTCAGCAGGTCACAGTGATGACAACTGTCACCCCCAGCTCCTGGGCTCCCTGTCTTCCTCCTGGGGAACGTCTCCCAGTGAATCTTTCAGGGTCGGTGGACCATAGCAGCTAAAGGTCTTCATTTTCCTCATTCACACATCAATAACGGGTTGTCCAAGGATGTCACCCCTGAACTGGGAAGATCCCGCTGTCCTCATGTGTCACCCCCGACACGGAGAAGTCAGGAGTCAGTCTGGCCCTTGTTCCTTTTCAACAACCTGGGCATCCCCTAGCCACCCATCCAACCTTGGAAGCCCTTGGGATTTTCTCTGTATGGGGGATGATCCACGTTGTGCTCTGCTGGGTCAGGGAGCGAGTCTGGGGTTTGCTAGGTTGTATGCATCCTGTTGGCACCTGGCAGGGCCCACGCCTGCGTTTAGCTCTGGAAAAGTCCGTAAAGCCTGCTTGGACCGTTGCCCCTGCTTTCCCCTTATGGTCTTCTCCTGCGATCCCAGCACAGGGGTACAGGGACTCGGGGTCCTCACACCTCCGCTGTCCCGTGTGCACTCCCAGCTCACTCCCCTCCCCCCTGCCACGGCATGTCCATTCTCCATGAGCCCATCTGTGGAGACACGTTTGGTCTGTTCTTCGTGTTTTGTTTATTTCTAGACCTCTCCTTGTTTCTCTGAAATGCCTGGCTGTCTCACTCCACTCACAGATGCCAGTTCCATCCATTGGGTCCCTCCTGCAGGATCCTTCGGTTCTGATTTACTTTCTCTTCTTGGAGCCTCACATCTCTCACGGTGGGGACTTTCCTGGAAACTGGGTAACGCCTGGCTGTGACCCAGCTTTGCAGGGACTCTTCCCTGGGGAGGGCACCTGCTGTATTTGTTTGCCATGACCCTTGGGGGTGACAAGGACCCCTCTTTGACCAAACCTCAGTCAGCCTCATCCTTGGCCAGCTGAGTCCAGTTTTACCAAAGAATCCAGCTAAGCCAGCTTCTCAAGAATCCCCCACCTTCCATGGACAATCAGGGCCTCTTTCTCCTGGTAATGCTCCTCTCATCCGCTCCCCCTGCCCGCCTGGCGACAAGGGCGCACCTGTCACTGTCTGACGCAGAGTCAAGCCTGCTCTCTCCCTACTGCAATAGTCTTCGATAAAGTCTTCCTTGCCGTTTTTAATAGAGTCCAAGGCAAAGATTTTTTCTTTTACAAGGGGAAGGCTAAGGCTTTGGCTAAGACTTAACGTCATTGGGTCTTCCTCTGTAAGAGCAGGGGCGCAGGCCAGGCCCGGCTGGCGTTCTCTGCCACAGGCCGAGCACAGAGGCCCCACATTCCCCCAGAGCCTCTGGATGCCAGGATGTGCCCCGTCTCTTTGAATGAAGACCCCACAGTTGGTGATCCTGGTTCAGGCAGATCCATCCTCACTGCAGCCTGACCCAAGACCGGGGGGGTCCCCATCACTGCACAGGTGCACTGATTTAAGAAGTCAAGAGGACAGTCTGCACAGGTATGGGGTAGGCCTTCAGGGGGGGTGTGGATGCTCCAGTATAGTTAGAAGGAGCGGATGTTCTCCGGGAGAGGCAGGGGCAGCGTGGTGTGGGGAGGCAGCCCCACGTGGCCCGTGCTGTGGGAGCTCTGTGTCCTCTCTGTGCCCCGAGTGCCCCACACCCCAGGGAGAGCTCTCTTCCCAACCCCGGGGTCAGATGACCCCGCTCACTATCCCTACCCGCCCCCACAGAAGGAACGCAGAAGCAGTCTCCAACTGGGGACCATCTGGCTTGGGGTGGGTGGGGAGGGATGAGGGCAGGGGATGCAAGTTTGGAGAACTGCTGCCTTTAATTTGGCACTTCCTTTTTAAAATGAAAAATTTTATTATTTCAGGAAACCAAGAGAAGAACCAAAAATAAAAAATTATCATGCCCTACTATTAAAAGGCCAGTTGCAAGGCATCAAATTGGTGCACATAGGCAGAGAAATCGTTCCTAAAAAAAAGTGCAAATTGCTACTTGGCTGCATGTAAATGAACCGTTAATTGCTTTTTGCAAACAATATTTATGCAAATGGCCCCACATTCTGCAAAGCTGCACAGATGACGCGTTCACGTTTACATTTGTCATCACCCTCCTTTTATCCGAAGAACCGCGGGTGCTGTGAGGGCAGCCCCCACCGCAACACTCAGACTTTCTTCCTCCGCGTCCCTGCAGGCCCCGTGCCTAGGAAGGGAGCCAAGTGTCCCCGGGTCCCGCCTTCCACTCCAAAGGCCCTGTTCTCAAATCCCAAATGCACATAAAGGCCTCACCGCCCCCCTGCACTCAAAGTTTGTAACGCCTCCTCCATCAGCAAACTCCATAGACAGCCTACAAACCTGGGGAAAGTCCGACGTGTCCCGATTCTTCTAACATGGAAAGACTTTCTGGGAATCAGCAAGAGAATGGCCCGCAGTCAGTAGAGGAAAATTTACAAGCAAGATGAATAATCACAGAAAATAAAATGGACTGATTCTTCAGCGTGTGAGAAAGACCTTAACATCACTCACCATCACACAGACTTCTGGGTGCCAGAGTGGACGGGAGCCACCTGGCCCTGCGTCCCCCATGTGGCCGCCGGACTCTGAGAGGAAAAAGAAGAACAAGTAAAACCACAGGAAAGCCATTCTCTCGGCGTGATCAGAACACAGGGAATGCCCAACTTCAAAACCACGGTAAGTGAAGCAGGAAAAGAAAAAAGGGGGGAAATCCCAGTGGGTGGCTTCTCACATTCTTTGCAGACAGTAAGAGCAACCCAGGAATAATCACTAATCACGGGAAAGAGGGAAGACGAAGCCTCGGGGAGGGCGTGGGCTGGGCACGGGCTGGGCACGGGGAGGGCGCGGGCTGGGCGCGTGGTGCTGCACAGTGCGGAGAGCAGGACCGCTGCCCCCCTGTTGCCCGCGCCCGCAGCGTCCTGGGACATCGGAGCACTAACCCAGCACGTGGGGCTTCAAAGCACCTGCGACATAACCTGGAGTCTTTGAAAGGTGAAGCTTCCGGAGAAGCGAAGAGCAAGAAAGAAGGCCAATGTGCCCTTCAGGGTTCAGGTGGCAGAGGCAAAAAGGAGTAAAAAGGGGAAGTTTCAGGTCCTGTTAGAACACAAGGAACCACAAGTTTGGAGGACTTGCAGTCCCTCCCTCTCCCGCCACCAGAACATAAATCCACTGAAGAAACCAGACCCGGTTGTACTGATGGGAGAGGGGCCGTGGAACCACGGGTCCTGTAAGCCACCCAGATCCACAGAAGGAACGGGAGGAAATTACATCTCTTCTAAGTCACCACAAAAACCAGAATGTGAAAATCAACACACCTGATAAGCCCCTTCCTCGACAACGGCAACAACAACAACAAAAACGAGGCTTTAACGACCTTGAGCCTCTGCTCCAAACCAAATTCCATATCCTCCCAGAAGCGGCTGAGGTCTGAAGACCCATCCACAGAGGAAGGGAACAGTCCTGTCTGCCATGCAGACTGATTTCAAGATGCCCAAGAAGGAACAGACTTAAAGTTTAAAGGAGGGGCGCCTAGAGGGCTCAGTCGGTTGAGTGTCTGACTCTGGATTTCAGCTCAGGTCACGATCTCAGGGTGGTGAGATCAACCCCACGTCGGGCTCTGTGCTCAGCGGGGAGTCTGCTGGAGATTCTCTCTCCCTCACCCCTCCCCCCCACTCGCTCTCGTGCTCTCTCTAAAATAAATAAATAAATAGCCTTAAAGCAAAGCGGGAAAGCAACCAAGAGAATGAAAAATGAGACAATGAAGGAAGTAAAGAGAGCCAGAGAGAGAGAATGGAGAGCACAGAAGGGACGTGCCCAACAGGAGCCCCTGGAGATGGAGAGCCGAACCACCACCAGGGACGACGTCTAAAACTATAACCCAGAAATGAAAGACGCAAGTCCACATCTTGAACACCCATCCCTGTGGCCCTCTGCAGTGGTTACCCTGAAATGATGAATGCTGAGACATCGCCCGAGGAATCTCTTGTGTTTCCAAGATAAAGCAAACACAACCTACATGAGCAAAGGAACTAGCCTGGCAGACTTTTCGAAAACAACAGCAAAGCAAAGCAACCGTGCGGCAACAAAGAGGGAAGATGCCGTAGAAAACAGGCAGAGATGGGAGAAAGTCTGGTGGAGGATTTTCTATGTCTGCAGAGGAAGTGTTTGTGTTCCTACAACACTGTGGCTGACGAGCCTTGGAGCCCAAGACGGTGAAGGACCCAGGACAGGACAGGGGATCCCAAATCTGTCTCCCGCTGCTGTGTGTTCCGACTCCAGAATGGGATAAAACCAGAGCCAGTGCTTCACATCCCAGAGGGCTGCAAGCCAGAGCCTTCTGTTCTCTTCCCAGAGAGAAAGTGTTTGCCCTAGAAGGACCTCCCCTGGCCAGGTGGGGTGGGGTCCGGACAGCATATGAGCCCCAAGACCACTCCAGCAACACAAAACTCCCGTTTCACAGGATTTCACACCACAGTGCCCACATGGACACAGGTCATAGGGACTCACACGGAGGCCTTCTGTGAATAAATCACAGGCGGATCCTCCTCTAATCCAGAAATCTTGCACTCGCTTTCAGGATAAAGTAAATTAGCAGGGGCGAGAATGTTCGGGAATCCAACCACAGCGTCCTCCAAGTGCCCAGGCTACAGCCAACAGTTCCAAACATACAAGAACTCGGGAAATGCTGCACCATAAACCTTTCCTGAGGAATCTACCAGAAGATCAACTTCATCCATCTGAAAAAGTGATAGGGGAAGACTTTAGGAAAAGGATGAATGTGGGGAGAAGGGCAGAAACTAACCTACTAATGTTCGAGCTGTGACAAGGCAGGAACGGGGGCACGTCAGAAACAGAGAAGAGGGATAGGCAGCCAGCGGGAGTTGGTTACCATTAAAAACCGGCAAACCAACAGTGAAATGTTAAATAAGAAAACAGGAAGAAAAAAAAAAAAAAAAAACAGAAACAGGAGCATTTAAAAAGTACAAGAACAGAGGGACTCATTAGAACAAAAATACAAATCTTTTAAGAAAAACAACAAAAACAAAAGAGCAAAAAACACACATCACACAGCAAATATTACAATACGCATGTAATTATAAAGTAGTACACCAAACACATAAGTCATATTAATAAATGTTAACAGGCTTGACTCGTCTATTAAAAGAAAAGGATTTCCATTTGGCTCACAAGCAACACCCAGCTATATGCTGTAAACAAGAGACACGTGCAAAATGAAGTGAGTCCAAAAGCTACAGTTAGTGGGACTGATTAAACTAAAGGCATGTTGGCATATAGAAGGTGCCAGAAAGGGGGCGGAGGTCCAGACAGCAGTCAAAGTAGAACTGAAGACAAAAAACACTAAACATGACAAAGAAGGATTTTTTTATGCAAAAGGCACAATTCCCAACAAAAATAAAAAGTTATGCAACAAATAACACAATAACCACCTTTATGAGATGAAAACTCAGGACTTACAAGGAGTCATGGAAGCACGCTGATCACCGGAGACTGTCCCCCAGAGCAGGACAGACCAAGTGAACAAGAAGGAACGTGTCAGCACAGGTCTTCCAAAGGCAGCAGGAAATAGAGTCAGGACCACAGGAGGTTTATCGCGGGACACCTGTCCAGGGTAAAGATGGGGACACAGGATCGGTCAGGAAGAGCCTCAGACTGGGAGATGCACGTCAGACAGTCTTCACCAGCCCGAGGGGGGTTTCAAAGCCTGCATAGCAGGAGCCCCACGTGGGGCAAAGCTGGCCAAGTGCCAGTACCTCCCTCCCACCAGCCCCTTCACTGCTCTTGTCGGAGATGCCCAGGAGCAAGGTGGCCTTGGTGCAAACGTGACAGGTCCTGAAGGTGCTGCAGCCGGAGGGCATCAGCCACCTGCTCTCCTCACAGCTGAGCTACAGGTTCTTCCTGGAGGGGAGCTTTGAGTGACACGTAAGGATATAGAAGAGCTACACGCACGACCAGTAGACAGAGCTTGTGGGTGTAGCTAGTATTTGCACACACACAGCCTGGAGGATCCCAGATGCACCTTCTCAAGCATTCATGGAGCATTCCCAAAAATAGATCATAGATTAAATCACTAAAAATTAGTAAGCTCCATAAAGTAGAAATATTACAATCAACACTCTGTGATCACCATACAATAAAACTAGAAATTATTGACAAAATGAAAAATTTTGGAAAAAAACATTTTTTAATCTGTAAAAGAATTTTTGGGTGAAAGTGGAAATGCACGCTGAAATTACTTTAAAAAAAATAATGACAGTGAAGATACATAATATTGGCTCCATGGGATATACTTAAAGCAGTGATCAAAGGAAAATTCAGAACTGTGAACACTTTTATCAATAAACATGAAAGAATGAGAAAAGCAATAAAATTCCCAGCTTATGCAATTAGAAATAGGACCATGGAAACCAAAAGAAAGCTCAAGGAATGAAATAATAAAGATAAAAGTAGAAATTAATGAGGTAGAGGAACAGAAAAGCACTCGACCTAATTAATAAATCAAAAGCCTAATTTTTTTTAATTAACAAAATGGGCAAACTGCTAACTAACCTGATCATGAAAAAGCAAAAGCTCAAATACACAAAATAAGAAATGACAAGAGAAAGCAACTATTGGAGAAGAAGATAGCTTAAAGTCATGGGACTAGTTTGCAGACATCTCGGCAAATAAATCTGAAAACACTGATGTTACAGGTTAAATTGTGTCTGTCCCCTGTCCAAAAAGGGATATGTTGAGGTCCTAACCTCCAGTGCCTCAGAATATGATCTTATTGGGAAACGGAGTTGTTGTCAGTGCAATTGGTTAAGCTGAGGTCCCTCAACTCACTTTAACTCCTTGGCGAGAGTGAGCCCCTAATCTGACTGGGGTTCTGGTAAGAAGAGGGGAATTTGAGGCACGCACACATAGAGGGAAGATGCCATGAGAAAACAGGCAGAGATGGGAGTGATGCATCCACAAGCCAAGGAATGCCAAAGGTCACCAGCAACATTAGAAGCTAGGAAGAGGCGAGGGGCGGAGCAAGCTGGCGGAGGAGCAGGAGACCTGGATTTCGTCTCGTCCCAGGAATTCAGCTGGATAGGGATCAAACCATTCTGAACACCTACGAACTCAACAGGAGATCGAAGAAAAGAAGAGCAACAACTCTCTGAACAGAAAAGCGACCACTTTCTGGAAGGTAGGACGTGCGAAGAAGTGAATCCGAGGCGATATTCGGGAGGATAGACGGCGGGGGAGGGGCCTCCGACGGCCGCTTCTGGCAAGTGATAGAGCCACGGAGCACAAAATCGGAACTTTTAGAGTCTGCTCCGCTGAGGGACGTCACTCTGGTGGCGAAGTGGGGGGTGGAACCCTCGTGGGACAGTGTGGTCTCAGGACCCTCGGGGTCACAGAAAGACCGGGGGTGCCTGAGCGCGGCAGAGCTCCCAGGGATCGGAGCAGGGAAGCCGGCTGCAGAGACGGAGCCCAGGCGCGGGCTCTCAGCTCGGGGTTGCCATAAACCGTGATCCGCGGCACAGTCGGGCCACTGCTCCTCCAGCAGGGACCCAACAAGCGGCAGATCCGGGGAGACTCACCTTCTTCCCCCGGGAGGAGAGGTGCGGGAGCGCACCGCGGGGATCTGCTGGGTTTGGAGACTCCACCCGGGGTCGGGTGCCAGATAGAAAGGCGCGGTCACAGGCCGGGTGAGCGCGGAGTGCGGCCGGAGACCGGGGAGACGGGAGTGACTGACGGCTTTTCTCTGGGGGCTCGCTGAGGAGCGGGACCCCGAGTTCTCGGCTCCGCCGGGGCGGAGACTGGGAGGCCGCCATTTTCACTCTCCGCCTCCAAAGCTGTACGGAAAGCTTGCAGGGAACAAAAGCTCCGGAGAGCAAACCCGAGCAGATGACTTAGCCCGGACCGGCAAGGGCGGGGCAATTCCGCCTCCGGCAGAGACATTTGGGAACCACGGCAACAGGCCCCTCCCCCAGAAGATCAGCGAGAACAGCCCGCCAAGACCAGGTTTACCGATCAATGAGAACGGCAGAACTCCAGCGCTGGGGGAACACTGCACATAGAATTCATGGCTTTTTTACCATGATTCTTTAGTCTTTCAAAGTAAATTATTTTTTTTAACTGTCTTTTTTCTTTTTTTTTGAATTTTTCTTTTTCCCTTTTTCAACCAACATCTTATCAATCCCTTTTTAAAAAAAAAAAAATTTTTATTTTTCATTTTTAGAGTCATATTCTATCCCTTCATAGTAGTTACCTGTATTTTTGGCATATATATATAAGTTGTTCTCTCTTTACAATTTTGAGATAGTTTCTTCTAACAGATCAAAATATACTCTAAATCTCTAGTGTATGGTTTTTTTCTACTCCCCTGCCTGATCACATTCTCTCCCTTTTTTCTTTTCTTTTTTTTTTTTTAAATCCTCTTCTTTCTTTTTTCAAACAACTTATCAAATCCTTTTATAAAATTTTTTATAATTTCCATCTTTATAGTCATATTCCATCCCTTCATCGTATCAACCCTTATTTTTGTACATATATAAGTTTTTCTTTCTTTAAAATTTTGGGAGGCACTTTCTTTTAACAGACCAAAATACACCCAAAATCTAGTGTGTGGCACTGATCTATAAACCAGCCTGATCATATTTGATCACATTCTGTTTTTGTTTTGTTTTGTTTTGTTCTGTTTTTGTTTGTTTTCATCTTTATCTTCATCTTTTTCTTTTTTCTTTTTTTCCTTCTTTTTCTTTTTTCTCTCTTTCCCTTTCTTTTCCCACTGCTTCAGGTCTTTTCTGATTTGTTTAGAGTATATTTTCTGGGGATGTTGTTACCCTGCTAGCATTTTGTTCTCTCATTAATCTATTCTCCTCTGCACAAAATGACAAGACGGAAAAAATCACCTCAACAAAAAGAACAAGAGGTGGTACCGACTGCCAGGGACCTACTTAATACGGACATTAGTACGATGTCAGATCTAGAGTTCAGAATCATCACTTTAAAGATACTAGCTGGGCTTGAAAAAAGCATAGAAGTTATTAGAGAAACCCTTTCTGGAGAAGTAAAAGAACTAAAATCTAACCAAGTAGAAATCAAAAAGGCTATCAATGAGGTGCAATCAAATATGGGGGCGCTAACTGCTAGGATAAATGAGGCAGAAGAGAGAATCAGTGAGATAGAAGACCAAATGATGGAAAATAAAGAAGCTGAGAAAAAGAGAGATAAACAACTACTGGATCACGAGGGCAGAATTCGAGAGATAAACGATACCATAAGACGAAACAACATTAGAATAATTGGGATCCCAGAAGAAGAAGAAAGAGAGAGAGGGGCAGAAGGTATAATGGAGCAAATTATAGCAGAGAACTTCCCTAATTTGGGGAAGGAAACAGGCATCAAAATCCAGGAAGCACAGAGAACCCCTCTCAAAATCAATAAAAATAGGTCAACAGCCCGACATCTAATAGTAAAACTTACGAGTCTCAGAGACAAAGAGAAAATCCTGAAAGCAGCTCAGGAGAAGAGATATGTAACCTACAATGGTAGAAACATTAGATTGGCAACAGACTTATCCACAGAGACCTGGCAGGCCAGAAAGGACTGGCAGGACATATTCAGAGCACTAAATGAGAAAAATATGTAGCCAAGAATACTATATCCAGCTAGGCTGTCATTGAAAATTGAAGGAGAGATAAAAAGCTTCCAGGACAAACAAAAACTAAAGGAATTTGCAAACACGAAACCAGCCCTACAAGAAATATTGAAAGGGGTCCTCTAAGCAAAGAGAGAGCCTAAAAGCAACATAGACCAGAAAGGAACACAAACAATATACAGTAACAGTCACTTTACAGGCAATACAATGGCACTAAATTCCTATCTTTCAATAGTTACCCTGAATGTAAATGGGCTAAATGCCCCAATCAAAAGACACAGGCTATCAGATTGGATTAAAAAACAAGACCCATCGATATGCTGTCTGCAAGAGACTCATTTTAGACCCAAAGACACCCCCAGATTGAAAGTGAGGGGGTGGAAAACCATTTACCATGCTAATGGACGCCAAAAGAAAGCTGGGGTGGCAATCCTTATATCAGACAAATTAGATTTTAAACCAAAGACTGTAATAAGAGATGAGGAAGGACACTATATCCTACTTAAAGGGTCTATCCAACAAGAAGATCTAACAATTGTAAATATCTATGCCCCTAACATGGGAGCAGCCAATTATATAAGGCAATTAATAACAAAAGCAAAGAAACACATTGACAACAATACAATAATAGTGGGGGACTTTAACACCCCCCTCACTGAAATGGACAGATCGTCTAAGCAAAAGATCAACAAGGAAATAAAGACTTTAAATGACACACTGGACCAAATGGACTTCACAGACATATTCAGAACATTCCATCCCAAAGCAACAGAATACACATTCTTCTCTAGTGCCCATGGAACATTCTCCAGAATAGATCACATCCTAGGTCATAAATCAGGTCTCAACCGGTACCAAAAGATTGGGATCATCCCCTGCATATTTTCAGACCACAATGCTTTGAAACTAGAACTCAATCACAAGACGAAAGTTGGAAAGAACTCAAATACATGGAGGCTAAAGAGCATCCTACTGAAGAATGAATGGGTCAACCAGGAAATTAAAGAAGAATTAAAAAAATTCATGGAAACCAATGAAAATGAAAACACAACTATTCAAAATCTTTGGGATACAGCAAAGGCAGTCCTAAGAGGAAAGTATATAGCAATACAAGCCTTTCTCAAGAAACAAGAAAGGTCTCAAGTACACAACCTAACCCTACGCCTAAAGGAGCTGGAGAAAGAACAGCAAATAAAGCCTAAACCCAGCAGGAGAAGAGAAATAATAAAGATCAGAGCAGAAATCAATGAAATAGAAACCAAAAGAACAGTAGAACAGATCAACGAAACTAGGAGCTGGTTCTTTGAAAGAATTAACAAGATTGATAAGCCCCTGGCCAGACTTATCAAAAAGAAAAGAGAAATGATCCAAATCAACAAAATCATGAATGAAAGAGGAGAAATCACAACCAACACCAAAGAAATACAAACAATTATAAGAACATATTATGAGCAACTCTATGCCAGCAAACTAGATAACCTGGAAGAAATGGATGCATTCCTAGAGATGTATCAACTACCAAAACTGAACCAGGAAGAAATAGAAAACCTGAACAGACCTATAACCACTAAGGAAATAGAAGCAGTCATCAAAAATCTCCCAAAACACAAAAGCCCAGGGCCAGATGGCTTCCCAGGGGAATTCTACCAAACATTTCAAGAAGAATTAATACCTATCCTTCTGAAACTGTTCCAAAAAATAGAAATGGAAGGAAAACTTCCAAACTCATTTTATGAGGCCAGCATTACCTTGATCCCAAAACCAGACAAAGACCCCATCAAAAAGGTGAATTACAGACCAATATCCCTGATGAACATGGATGCAAAAATTCTCACCAAAATACTAGCCAATAGGATCCAACAGTACATTAAAAGGATTATTCACCACGACCAAGTCGGATTTATCCCTGGGCTGCAAGGTTGGTTCAACATCTGCAAATCAATCAACGTGATACAATACATTAACAAAAGAAAGAACAAGAATCATATGATCCTCTCAATAGATGCAGAAAAAGCATTTGACAAAGTACAGCATCCTTTCTTGATCAAAACTCTTCAGAGTATAGGGATAGAGGGTACATACCTCAATATCATAAAAGCCATCTATGAAAAACCTAAAGCGAATATCATTCTCAATGGGGAAAAACTGAGAGCTTTCCTCCTAAGGTCAGGAACGCGGCAGGGATGTCCACTATCACCACTGCTATTCAACATAGTATTGGAAGTCCTAGCCACAGCAATCAGACAACAAAAAGAAATCAAAGGCATCCAAATTGGCAAAGAAGAAGTCAAACTCTCACTCTTTGCAGATGATATGATACTTTATGTGGAAAATCCCAAAGACTCCACCCCAAAACTGCTAGAACTCATACAGGAATTCAGTCAAGTGGCAGGATATAAAATCAATGCACAGAAGTCAGTGGCATTCCTATACACCAACAACAAGTCAGAAGAAAGAGAAATTAAGGAGTCGATCCCATTTACAATTGCACCCAAAACCATAAGATACCTAGGAATAAATCTAACCAAAGAGGCAAAGGATCTGTACTCAGAAAACTATAAAATACTCATGAAAGAAATTGAGGAAGACACAAAGAAATGGAAAAACGTTCCATGCTCATGGATTGGAAGAACAAATATTGTGAAGATATCAATCCTACCTAGAGCAATCTACACATTCAATGCAATCCCCATCAAAATACCATCCACTTTTTTCAAAGAAATGGAACAAATAATCCTAAAATTTGTATGGAACCAGAAAAGACCCCGCATAGCCAGAGGAATGTTGAAAAAGAAAAGCAAAGCTGGCGGCATCACAATTCCGGACTTCCAGCTCTATTACAAAGCTGTCATCATCAAGACAGTATGGTACTGGCACAAAAACAGACACATAGATCAATGGAACAGAATAGAGAGCCCAGAAATGGACCCTCAACTATATGGTCAACTAATCTTTGACAAAGCAGGAAAGAATGTCCAATGGAAAAAAGACAGTCTCTTCAACAAATGGTGTTGGGAAAATTGGACAGCCACATGCAGAAGAATGAAACTGGACCATTTCCTTACACCACACACAAAAATAGACTCCAAATGGTTGAAAGACCTCAATGTGAGACAGGAGTCCATCAAAATCCTAAAGGAGAACACAGGCAGCAACCTCTTCGACCTCAGCCGCAGCAACTTCTTCCTAGAAACATCGCCAAAGGCAAGGGAAGCAAGGGCAAAAATGAACTATTGGGACTTCATCAAGATAAAAAGCTTTTGCAAAGCAAAGGAAACAGTCAACAAAACCAAAAGACAACCGACAGAATGGGAGAAGATATTTGCAAATGACATATCAGATAAAGGGCTAGTATCCAAAATCTATAAAGAACTCATCAAACTCAACACCAAAAGAACAAAGAATCCAATCAAGAAATGGGCAGAAGAAATGAACAGACATTTTTCCAAAGAAGACATCCAAACGGCCAACAGACACATGAAAAAGTGTTCAATATCGCTCGGCATCAGGGAAATCCAAATCAAAACCTCAATGAGATACCACCTCACACCAGTCAGAATGGCTAAAATTAACAAGTCAGGAAATGACAGATGTTGGCGGGGATGCGGAGAAAGGGAACCCTCCTACACTGTTGGTGGGAATGCAAGCTGGTGCAGCCACTCTGGAAAACAGTATGGAGGTTCCTCAAAAAGTTGAAAATAGAGCTACCATATGATCCAGCAATTGCACTCCTGGGTATTTACCCCAAAGATACAAAAGTAGGGACCCAAAAGGGTACGTGCACCCCGATGTTTATAGCAGCAATGTCCACAATAGCCAAACTGTGGAAAGAGCCAAGATGTCCATCGACAGATGAATGGATAAAGAAGATGTGGTATATATATACAATGGAATATTATGCAGCCATCAAAAGGAATGAGATCTTGCCATTTGCAATGACGTGGATGGAACTGGAGGGTATTATGCTGAGCGAAATAAGTCAAACAGAGAAAGACATGTATTGTATGACCTCACTGATATGAGGAATTCTTAATCTCAGGAAACAAACTGAGGGTTGCTGGAGTGGGGGGGTGGGGTGGGAGAGATGGGGTGACTGGGTGATGGACACTGGGGAGGGTATGTACTCTGGTAAGCGCTGTGAATTGTGCAAGACTGTTGAATCTCAGATCTGTACCTCTGAAACAAATAATGCAATATATGTTAAGAAAGAAAAAAAAGAAGTAGAAGAATGTAGCAGGAGGGGAAGAATGAAGGGGGGGAAATTGGAGGGGGAGAAGAACCATGAGAGACGATGGACTCTGAAAAACAAACTGAGGGTTCTAGAGGGGAGGGGGGTGGGAGGATGGGTTAGCCTGGTGATGGGTATTGAGGAGGGCACGTTCTGCATGGAGCACTGGGTGTTATGCACAAACAATGAATCATGGAACACTATATCTAAAACTAATGATGTAATGTATGGGGATTAACATAACAATAAAAAAATTTAAAAAAAAAAGAAGCTAGGAAGAGGCAAGGACAAATTCCCTACAGGTTTCAGAGGGAGCATGGTCTGGCTGACATCTTGTTCCAGACTCCCGGCCTCCAGACTGTGAGACAATAAGTTTCCATTGTTTTAAGCCCCCCTGGTTTGTAGCACTTTGTTATGGAAATCCTAGGAAACCAATACATGTGATAAAAGAGATAAATTCCTAGAGAAATACCTATTACCAAAATTGCCTTGACTGGAGATAAAAAACATTAACAGAATAATTTCAGGAAAAGAAATGAGAACTTCCCCCCAAGAAAAGCCCCAGGCCCAGAGGGTTTCACAGGAAAGTGTTACCAAATTTTCAAAGATTGAATAGTTCCAGTATCTCATAAATTTATCCACATCACTGAAAAGGAAGGAAAACCTGCAAGTATAACATTGAAACCTCAATCTTATAAAGACGGTATAAAAAACAGAAACTGCGGAGCAGTCTCGCTTATAAATATTAACGCAAAAGCACTAAGGAAAATATTACTAAACAGAATGCCATACCACACAAAGAAAATAATGCACCACAGCCAAGTGGAGTTTATTCCAGGAATGCAAAACTGGCTCAGTATTAAGCAATGGGTATACCACAGTGCACACACAGAGGGAAGACTCCATGTGAAGACATCTATATATAGACCTTGTCCTCAAGCCTGCATCTCACTACATGCGGAAATAGTAAGGAATTTCCTCTAAGATTAGGAACAAGGCAGGGATGTCTAGTATTTCTGCTGATTCAGTATTGTACCAGAGGTATTAGCCAATGCAATTAGACAAGAAAAATCAAATTGAAGCATAAGTATTAGAAAAGAAGTAAAACTATGTCAATTTTCAAATGATATACTAGTATTTCGTGAACACATCTAAAGAAAAAATGATAAAACTAACTCAGACAATAAAATATTCCAATAAGGTGGCAGGATACAGAATTAACACAGAGAAACCGATAGCCTTCGTGTATACAGAACACTAACCAGTTAGAGGACATAATGGTACAGAAAACCCCAATTACAATAGCAACAAAGAAGATTAAGTACTTAGGGATAAACTCAGCAAAAATGGGCAAAATCTATATGAAAAAAACCTTAAAAATGCTCCTGGAAGACAAGCTAATGGAAAGACATCCCCTGTTCTTGGATAAAATGGCTCATCACAAAGATATCAGTTCGCTTTCAGTTCATTTATAAATTTACTGGAATCCGGAAAAATCCCAACAAGGTTATTTATAGAGCTAGACAGGTTAATTTTGAAGTTCATATGGAAAAAAATATATACAAATAGTACCAGAAAAACACTGACAAGATCTGTCTCTACCAGATCTTCAAACGTACTGTAAAGCCACTTGTGGAATGGAATAAAAGTTCAGAAAGAAACACGTGCACATATGAAAATGTAGTATGTCATAAAGATGACAGCTCGGATCACAGGGACAAAGATGGACTCCGTGTGTGTGTGTGTGTGTGGCAGATCTGTGCATTTCTTAACATGTTCCATGCACAACCCCATCCACCAACACAATCAAACTGCAGAGGGCATTCACAGGCTTCCTTGTGATATCACTCTACAGCCCCCCAACCCCTTCTACCTCCAGACCGTAACCCCTGACAACCACTAATCTGTTCTCTATCTCTCTTGCTGCATGGTTCCAAAATGTTTTATAAATGGATTCATACAGTAGGAAACTTTTTGAGAATTTCACTCAGCCTAATTCCTAGTTACTATGTGTATCAGTAGCTTGTTCCTTTTTATGACTGAGCAGTACTCCCTGGTGTGGATGAACTAGTTTGTTCAACCATCCACCTGCTGAAGAACATTTGGGTCATTCTTAATTGGGGGATATTACAAACAAAGCGGCTGTGAGCATTCATGGACAAATTTTTGCATGAACTTAAGTTTTCATTTCTCTGACATAAAAGCCAAAGAGCACCATTGTTGCCCCAAAGTAAGGACATTCTTCCTTTTAAAAGAAACTGCCCAAAAAATCGATAAATTGGACTTCATCAAAATGTAAGACCCTGTTAAGAAGGTGATAAGACAAATCACAGGAAGAAATACTGGCAACCACTATTTGACTAAAGGCTTGTATCTCGAATTTATAAAAGAACTGTCAAAACTAAACAGTAAAATAACAATAATAGTCCAACTAGAAAATGGGCAAAAGACATTTCACTGAGGAAGATGTCCAGATGGCAACTAAACGTGAAAAGTTGTTCATACAATTAGTAGTTAGGAAAATGCACATCAAAACCACAATGAGCTGTCACTACACACCCATCAAAATGGCTAAAATAAAAAGTTTGATAACACCAAATGCTGACAGTGATGCAGAGAAACTGGATCCCTCCTACATGCATTGCTGGCGGGGGTAGAAAGTGGTGCGGCCACTCTGGAAGCTCGGCGGTTTGTTCTAAAGACAGACTTTTTTACAAAAGGCAGTGAAGCAACCAGGCAGCCACGTGGGAAAGATAATGAGACCCTTACCTCACACCACACACACAACCAAGGTCCAGACGGCCCAGGGATCCAAAGACTAGCTACACCAGTGCCAGAAGGAGATGGGGTGAGTCCTTGTAACTTTGGTGCAGGGAAGGGGTTCCTAACTAGGACTCAACATCCAGACGCAATAAAAGCCTGATAAACTTTACATGGGAAAAATACTATGAAGTCAAGAGATGACTGACAAACTGGTAAAAAAAAAAAAAAAATACATATATATATATTTACAAGTCCTGTCATAGACAAAGGGTTAATACTCCTAACGTATTAACAAGTCTTAAATATTGAAGGGGGAGGAACAACAACCCACTAAAGCAATGGAGAGAAGATGCAGACAACCCCCAAAAAGGAAGCGAAGCTGGTCCTGATGCTCAACCTCACACAGGACTCTCAGATGACGGAATTAGGATGCAGATCACCAGATAATGCAAACGAAAGCAGCCTCAGGGTCCTCAGATTCAAAAAGGAAGGACCTCCGGACACGGGCTGCCACTTGGAGGACACGTGCACGTGGAGGACACGTGAGGAACGCACCGCTCGGTGACGTCAGCCATCACGAAGGGACAAGGACTGTGTGATTCCACTCACACGAGGAGTCACATCCACAGGGACAGAAAGTAGACGTGGGGGGGTGGCGCCGGGGGCTGGGGAGGGGGACAGAGCCTCCGTTTGAGGACAAGGAGAAGGTTCTGGAGAGCGACGGTGGCGGCGGCTGCACGACAGTGTGAATGGGCTTCGCGCCCCTGAGCTGTGCACTTGGAAGTGGTTAAAACTGTAAAGTGTATGTTACGTGGATTTTACTACAATAAAAACAAGCACACGAGACCCCATTTCACAGGGATGAAATCAGAAGGGCATGACCACGTGCTGCGCATGCGGCTGTGGGGTACGAGGCCTGTCCTCTTGGAGGGGGACCTGGGCAGCGTCTCACAGAACTGGGCACTTACTCCCGGCCACCACCCCCGTCCAGGGGTCCACCCCCAAATACACAGGTGCACCGTGACTCGCCGCAGTGGCGTTGGGGGCCGCAGGGTACCACGGGCCTACCCCTAGCCGGCCACAGGAGAGCGCCGGATACAGTATGACTCCCAGGGGGGCTCGGCAGCCTACCCAGAGGGGTGAAGACCCCCATGAACCCGGGGCTGTGGCCTGCCGTCCAGGGGACATCTGCAAGTTATAAAAGCAAAGAGCAGAAAAGCATCTAGCATGCTGCCTTTTGCGCAAGGAGGAAATCAAAAATCCCATGGAACTACATGGATCCGCTCATTTGTGCAAACAGAGACACAGGAAGAGTAAGTCGGAGAGGCAGGAGGTTGTTACCTATGGGGCTTGGGAGGAACGGGGAATAACATGGCAGGGTGGGATGAGCCCACGGCTTAGCGGGGGAGACGCTCCTCCACGCAAACCTTCCCGGGTGTCGTTCTGACTTTGAGAACGACATTCATGGTTCACATACTCAAATACAAATAAATGAATTAAAGATCAATAAAAGGAACCAGGGCTTCTTGGAGAAATAGCCAGTAAGAGAAAGAACAAAACAGTCCTGAAATCCAGAAGTGGTCAAAGGAACACAAGACCACTCCAGCGAGCCCCCCCACCACGGCAAGAGGATTAAGTTAAATGTATAAAATGAAAACTCAGGAGTTTATACTGATGCAAATATGCAATATTTATAAAATATGGATTATAATACTGATGTAAATAAGTAATTTAATGAATACATGTATAAATTATTAAAATATTATTTTAAAACTATTAAAATCAACATTTTTAAAATCAGTGGATAGATGCACCAGAAGCTCAGACACAGCTGGAGAGTAAGCCACTGGGGGCGCAGATTCAAGGAGTTGCCCCGAAGACAGCCGGAGAGAAGGAAAGGTGTTTGCACCACGGAAGAGTCAGGAAGGAGAGGAGGTCAGGTCTAAGGTGCTCTGACCGGGGCTCCGGGGGGAGACTGTGTCGGGGTCCCCCGGACCACGCCGGGGTCCATGACTTACCAGGAGGACTCACACGACTGGGGGTCTGGTGGCACTCACGGCCGTGATCGACCGCAGTGAGGAGATGCAGAGCTAGCTCAGCCGAGCGCCAAGGTGCGTGGAGTCAGGTCTGAGGACACCAGGCCCCGGCTTCCAAGAGTCCTTCACCAGGGGGGTCACAAGGCCCCAGGAACAAAGACGGGAAGAGAGACCACACACCAAATCCTGATTTACGCCGGGTCCGCCCAGCGGCTGCCCAGCGTCTCACGCCGTTCCAGGCGAGCGGTTACCGTGCACATCGAAGCCTTTTCTCCGCTCCTCACACTTTCCTCCGTGAGGATGAACTCTTTAGAAGCATTTTTTCATTTTGAAACTACGGGTTTTGGGGCTCTTGATTGCTACGCTGACTGCAGTTTGGTCGGAGGACGTGGCCCCGCAGGACCCACTGCGCGGCACTCTGAAACGTGGTGGGTCTGTGCCCGTGCTCGGGGGCACTTAGGGAGGCGAGGCCTCTCATCGAGCGCCGGGGCCAGTGCACCCGGGCCATTGAAGCGCTTCGCTGTGTTCTTCCCATCTTTCCTGCCCTGGCTCATTTTCCGGATTGCTTGCCAGTCACACGCGACCGCTGAGCCTTTGAAACAGGAAACAGGACCAGCCCAACTGGTCTGAGACACAGCTTTACATTTCATTCCATGCCAATTAGTTTAAATTGAAAGAGCTACACGCGGCCAGGGGCCACGTGCTGTACCAAGAGGGGATAAACGCTGGTTTGTTTAACACATGACACCGGGAGGACTTGGTTCTGTTTCTAACACCCGCACACATTGAACCCCAGATGGGGTAAAGACCAGAACGTGAACAGCAATGCTGCAGAAGTTTTAGGAGACAACAGAGAGAATGTGCTTACAAGATTGGCGAAGCAGCAGATTTCTTACCGCACAAAATAAACAAACAATAAAGGAACATATTGATAAGCTTGTCCAGCTTAAAAGTAAGGCCTCTGAATGTCAAAAGCATAGAGGAAAGCAAGCCCAGACCTGGAGAAAAATATTTGCTGTGCACTTGACTAATGAATTATTAGAATCCAGAATATATTTTTAAAAACTCCTATAAAAAGCAATTTAAAAAGGAAAAAAGGACGCTTCCCAGTTGAAAGAGTGAGCAGAGGATGTGGTGAAGGGGGCCACGGGCTATCGGTCACCCTTTGTTTCTAGAGGTGACTCCTCCTGGGGCAGGAGCCGCGGCCTGAGTCATCACCCCATCAGTGGCCAGCCGTGCACCTGCTGTCACTCACTGGGCACTTAGACACTTAGATCCTCCCCCTGGTTCTTGACAAATTCAGGCCAATCCATCTTCCTCCGGGCGGCCAGGCTAGAGGCGCCCAGGACGCGGGCACTGATGAAATGCCTCTTAGTGAACATCCATCTGCCCGTCCCATCGGGCTCAGCAAGAGCAGGGTGGCCGCAGACCGGCTGTCCACCAGCCTGGACGAGACCCTGGCCTGAGGTCTCCACGGCAGGCCGACAGATGGAGACGGATGAGCAGGGCCAGCTCTGAGACCCCACACAGAGCCATGGAGCCACGGAGCCACGCTGAGGTGAAGGGCCTGGCCCTGCGGGAGGGTGGGGACCCTCCCTTCCTCTCCTCCCCTGGGTCCGGCCCCACACAATCCAGCCAACGCGGCCAGGACTGAGCGGCTGGCCAGGCCCCTCCTGTGAGTGGACAGAGGCCAGAGCCCTTCTGACCTCATTTAACCCATTTAACCTTAATTACTTCCCATCTCCAAATGCAGCCACACTGGGGGCTTCAACAGAGGAACTTGGGGGGGCACCATTCAGCCCAGAGCGTCGTCCCAGCCCCTGTCTCCCAATGCCCCTGTGGGGCTCCCCACCCGGCCCTGGGGGTGGCTCAGCCGCCCAGCACCCACCAGCAGGGAAGCAGGGTGGGCGCACATCCTTCCCGTGAGCAGACCCACCAGGGGCAGCTTGCAGCCCAGGGCCTGGAGCAGGAAGGAGCCGACACACACGGGTCGACAGCACCTGGGATTTGCACGGGATCCACACGGAGGGGCACTCAGGCCGCAAGACGGGGCAGCCCGATGCTTCCGGGCAGGGCTTCTCCCCCTGGGGCACTGCTGAAGGAGGCAGCAGGCTCCAGGCTGCACCCTGCCAGGGTCGGGGAGGCCCTCTCCCCTGAGCCCCCCACCCCAGCAGGGTCCCTGTCCACCCAGCTCAGGCTGCTGCCTCCTGGGGCTGCACTGGGCCCCCAGCCAGCTCCCAGCCAGCTCCCCAAGACAGGTGCCTGTGGTCCCAGTGCACAGAGGGCAGAATCGAGGCCACTGGGGACGTTCGCCCCTTCGTTGTGGGGCCGCAGAGCACCCCCCTCTGAGCCTCCTTCCCCGCCCCCACGGGACAAGCAGGGCCGCTGACACTTCCCGCGGGCTACTGACCTCCTGCCTCTTATTTTATGGGTAAATTAATGTTGTATACACGAGCACACTCCCGACCCAGCTGAGAAGCTGGAGTGATGGCCGGCGGGAAGGCGTAAATTGTCAGGCGTGCGGCTCCGGCCGTTGCCGCATGTCCCCCCTCCCGCTGACCTTTATCCCCTGGTGCACAGAGCTCCAGACTCTGGGGGCTCATTAATTTGCCTGCCTTCAGGACAGACTGGACTTCGTGGCTTTTCTATGCAAATCAGTAAAAAGCTTTTTGCTATCTCATTTAAATCACCGAATAATTCACCAGGCTGGGCCCCACCCTCAATTCTCTGCCCTGGGAGGGAGGGGCCCGGGCGCTACCCGTCAGCAGTCCACGGAGCGGGCAACCCCACCGACGGCCTGGGCCACGTGGGTGCCAGGGAACTGACAGGGGCCCCAGGGGCTCCGCCTCCTCCCCCAGCATCCTCCGAGACGGGGGCCAGCAATGACCTGAGCCAGCCCCATTATGACCCCTGGCCTTGCCCCAGAGCGACCCTCCCCTAGGTCTCGGAGAGAACAGACAAAAAGGAGAAGGTGTGCGGCAGAGGGCCTGCCCATGAGCCAAGACGCCCCGCAAGGCCCACTGGAGTGCCACCCCTCCACCCTCCACCCCTGTGCTCCTCGACCCTCCACCCCTCCATGCTCCACCCTCCATGTCTATCCCTCCACCCTCCACCCCTCCACCCTCCACCCCTGTGCCCCTCCACTCTCCACCCCTCCGCCACACAACCCATACCCTACGACCCTCTACCTCTCACCTCCACCCTATATCCCTCACTCTACACCCAACACCTCTCCACCCTCTACCCCTCCATCCTCCACCCCTGCCTCCTAAACTCCCACCCTACACCCCTCCACTTCCATCTCCACTCCTCCACCCCCCCCCCTCCACCCCTCCATACTCTACCTCTCTACCCTCCACCTCCACCCGTCCACCCTCTGTTCCCCCTTCCCTCCCTCCCTCTCTCTACTCCTCCATCACCTTACCGACCATCCATCACTGCATTCTTCCAACTCCTTCCCTGCATTGCTCTCTCCCTCCATCCTCCCATCCCCCATCCCTGCACCCCACCTTCCATCCATCCCCCACCAGCTGCCCCAGATGCCCACCGTGTGCTGGGCCCTTTGCAGAGCATGGGGGTACTCAGGCCACTCTAGACACCAAGCGGCCCCCGCTGAGGGAGGCTGACCTGCTCCACAGGCATTCCCCTCCCCTGTGAACTTGCTGCTGTTGTCCTCAGGAGGGTGTCAGGACTCCGCACCCCGAGGCCTGGGATGCAGCCCAGCGCCATCCTTGCCATTGCCCCCCACAGACTGGGCCTGCAGGAAGAGAAGCAGAACCCTCCCCAGAGCCGGGCGTTCTGCTGAGCCCTGCCAGGACATTGCACGTCCCCTCCCCGCCCTGCCCTGGGCTCAGGTTCTAGTCTTTTCCTGCTCTGCAGGTGAGACTCCGGGAGGAAGACCACTGAGCAGCCAGTGGGAGCCTCCAGGCCTCAGATCAGAGCCTGCTCTGCGCAGATCCTGTTGAGGAGGGAGGCAGGGGCGAGGGCTGTGGCCTTCGGGTGACCAGGGCCCCAGGCAGGGGGACAGCAGAGGCCTGTCCCACAGTGGAAAGTGCCCTTCCCAGAGGCGGATCCTACGTGTTCAGGGCATCCTGGGGACAGGAGGATGGAGAGGGCACCCGGGGCCAGAAGAAGGGCCTGGCCTCAGTCCGGTCCAGCGGCCCCAACACCACAGACTAAACGCCTAGACACAGACATTCCTTTCTCACAGTTCCGGACGTCCCAAGTGTGAGGTCAAGCTGCAGGCAGATCCCGGCTCCCTCTTACGAGAGCACAGACTCCACGTAGGGGCCCCACCCTCCAGGCCCATCTAACCCTGACCACCCCCAAGGGCCCACCCCCAAAGCCATCGCATGGGGCGTAGGGCCTCCACGTGTGACTCTGGGGGACACACACGTTCAGGCCACGACAGGCCTCGAACACCCTGCTGCCTCCCCATGGGAGCCAGGTCAACGCAGCAGAGACAGGTCCGAGCCTCGCTTCAGAAAATCCCTCTCCAGAGAAGACAAGGGGGTGCATCTCCGCGGCCACAGCCTCGTGCGGCTGACCCCACACCGGAGTCACCAGCCAGACCCCAAGGCCTGAGCTTTACTGCCCACCGACCTCTGTCCTCCAGCCTTCCGGAAGCTCTTCTTCCCAGCTCGTTTCTGAACTCAGGCAGAGGACCCGAGGGCATTCCTGATGGAAAGAGAAACCACCCCTTGGGCAGGGACGTGCGCTGGGCAGAGGAGCTCAGCGGCGCAGACCGCCCAGCCCGGTGTGAGCTCACTCCGACGCACGCCTGTGCACACGCACCACGCAGCGGCCCACGGAGCGACCCGCGGTTACCTCCTTTAATACCGACACCTCCGCCCGAGGAGGAACACAAGCCTCGTTTATGTAACGCGCAACCTAAGTCTGGGCGTGTCTCCCTAAAGCGCATGCGCGACGTTAGGCCCGCCTCCACCCACGATGACAGGCCCCTTCCTGAGGATTCATCCTGACCCTAAATAAAAGGAGTCCACCCACCCCTGCTCGGGAGTCACGGCTTTGGCACTTAGTCCCCGTGATCCCTGTACTCGCTGCAAATGCAGTTTCCTTCGTGGGACCACTCACCTGGTGGGGTCTCTGTCGGTGACTCACCAAGGAGCGAACTCACGTTGGTCCCCTTACACCTGCACCACCCACCCTGCCTCTGCTGGGGGCACAGGGTCTGGGGGCTTGCTGGGCGCCCCTCCGTGAGCCCCCAGGCCTGTGAGATGACCTGCCCGCAGGACAGCGCACACAGAGCCCGGGCTCCCCCTCTCCCCGGGTGATTCCGGGTGATCCCGGGCTGCCCCCCAGTCACCCAGGACCGCTCCCCGCCCCACACACCCCCTCCCTCTGCCCCCTGGCCCTCACTGCTGCCCCAGTCCCACCCCCAGCGCCCGGCTCCCCATGCAAATTGTCCACAGTCAAAGAACAGGAAAAGACACTGATTCTCCCGTTCGGCTTCGAACGGCGCTGGTGCCCTGAATAAAGGGGGGTCACCGGAACCCAACAGCGTGCCTCCGCCTCCCTCCACGTCCCAGCTACGCACGCGGCTCACACTCTGACATCCCTGAAGCAGGAATCACGAGTTCATCTGCTGGTGGTTGGGCTCCTGGCAGAGCTTCTAAAGCCCCTGGGCTCCCAGCGGGCAGGGCTGTCTTTGCTATTCAGGAGGCCTCGGACCACATCTGAGCTCCTGGGAGGGGCTAACCGCCAGAGAGACCACGCAGGGCAGGGGCGGCCCAGAGGGGAGGGCTGGGGACAGCGATCCACTCCATCATGACCACATAATAGGACCCCGAGAAAAGCTGGACACCAGGTCTTGGGCTCGTGCCCAAGGTGAACACAGGAATGTTCTGGGCGAATGGTGTCCCAGAGTCAACAGGGACAGGCCACGAAGCTCAGGCCTCGAATGCATGTCTGCTCACTGGGCCGCTCCTGATCTGTGTCCTTTCTATGAACACTTCCATCCCGAGTGCCCGGCCCTCCTGGGCTCTGTGAGTCTGTCTATTGAATTATTGCACCGGGGGATGGGGGGCCACAGGAACCCCGGGTTTGTAGCCAGACAGTCAGAGTGCAGTGACTCAGCGTCCCTAACACGTGTCTGAGGTGGGGGCAGTGCCGGTGGGGACCGTGCCCCTTCACCAGCAGGGTCAGGACAGAACTGAGCTCAGTACCCCAGGCAGGGTAGGACAGAACACAGGACGATCGGTGTCTCCCAGTGGACACAGCACTTCCCATCCTAGGCCATGGGCAGCAGCGTGGGGAGGGCCAGTTCACCTGCACGCACAGCCCCACACGTTCCCCGTGGCCGGGACAGCCTGGACCGTGAGCCAACAAGACACCAAAAGGCCATTTGAGGAAGAAGTGTGTCCGGATGCCTCCCCCTGACGTGCTCTGGAACAAGGAGGAAAGCGCCAGCATCCACGACCAGACGGGTGTTAGCAGCTGGGAAGGGAACCCGGAGCCACGTTGCCACGTCTCCAAAGCGCACTCCCCACGCTCCTGATGGCACAGGGAACAAGTCTGTGCAGAAAACAAGGACAGGGATGAGTCACGTCCAGGAATGATGCAGGGGAGTCCTTCCTGACAGTGAGGGCACTTAGGGACCGCCTGACTCATCTATTTTGCTTTTATTTGGGGTTCTACGTATGCATCGAGGGCACTATGAAGAAATTCTATGATTAAAGAAGTCTAAAAAAAAAGTCTCAAGAATCCCCGGATGAACGTGAAACAGAACTTCTGCACTGTGAAGCTCTATGTCAGTTTTGTAGGCAGCATTTCGTCTCTCTTAGAGGTACATGAAATAATGGTGCACCTTAAGATCAACAGCATTCCACAAAACGTGGGTAAAAATGGGAATAACGCACAGTCCAGAGAAAGGCTCTCCCCGGATCCGTCCATTGCTGTGGCTCACGGGGTCCCCTAAAAGGACTAAAAGGGCAAAACACCCCCAGGAGAGTGTCTCCGCAGACACAGCAAGGGACTGGATAAAGTTCAACACCTACTTATAATTTCTGGAAGCTCAGACAACATCCTTCACTTGATAAAGTCTATTTCCCAAAAAAAAAAAAAAAAACCCTTGAAATACCAGACTTGAGAGAGAAATCCAAGACACGGTCTCTTCGAGAGCCGCAGGAAGTCAGGATGTCCCTTGTCACCCTGGTTAACATAATTCTGGAAGCACCAGAAACGCACCGCGAAGTAAGGCGCGTGAGGCTGGAAGGCGCTGCTCGTGGCTGATGTGACCGAATGAACCAACTACTGGAACTAATGAGACTTACACGATAAACTGAGAGCCTGACTGTGCCGGCAAAAATCACCCAGAAAATAAGATCGCGCTCACAGCAGCCCCTGGGGCCACGGAGCCGCTGGGAACTCAATCACCCGGAACTCGGGTGCCACCACCAGACGTGCGTGACTCGGCACGGACTGTTGTCCCCACCTCGCAAATCGCGGTTCCAGCAGGCTTTTTAAAGAAACTTGGCAATCTGGTTGTAAAGTCACGGAGGAAGGATGAAGGCCCGGGAGCAGGGCTGCCGATTGCGGAACGAGCAAGAGACGAGGCTGGCTGCCCCAGCGTGAAGACAGACCGTGACGGCTACACACGCCACCAGCCACGGGCCGCGTGGTGCTGACCACGGAGCAAGCTGGCCCTGCACAGGCCTGGGGACACGCAGGCTCCTAAAGGGAAAGTGGGGCCGCGGGGCCGGCTCGTTGCACGGGAGGTGCATCTGCATTCCCACATTACGCCCTATAAAAAGCCCACTCCAGATGGACCGGAGGCAGAAACGTAAAGGAAAATGTGAGAGCAGCCGTGGGGGCTGGCCCGGCGTGTGGGGAAGGGTTCCAGCAACCCACAGAACACAGACCCGCGGGCAGCTCACCAGCCAGCCGGAGAAATGCCCTTGAACCGCACAGCTGCAACTCCCGCCCCCCGCCTGGCCCAACCGATGGGGTCCGCAAGGACACGGGCAGAGAGGACCATGGCCCGTCACGAGGTCACGCGGCATCACCACGTGAGAGCGAGGACACGTGTGTCCCGTGGCCCAGGGGCCCCGGAAAGCCTCAGCCATCTAGAAGGGTCCTCACCCCCCAGACTTATAAATGGCAGGGCATTATGGGCCCCCACTATGGTTAGTGCAGTCCAGGGCCTGCCGGATGGAGCCCTAGGCAGACGCGGCTGAAGGTGAACACACACAGAGCCCCTCCCCCGCCTGTGGACGGGGCCCAACCTGGGGCTGGGGAGGGGACACAGAGAAGGATATGTTGCGTGGACAGGCTGCTGGAGCGTGGGCACTGAGGACCGCCAGTGACCACCCCACCGAACCGACACCCAAAACCCAACAAGGACCGACAAGACAGCCCAGACTGGAGGACAGCAGAGGGCAGGCCGAGACCCCCACCACCTGCCCATGGGAGGCCCCTGCCAATCCCTGAGGTCAGCCTACTTCACCTCTTCTGCCAGACCCTCACCCATGGCCTCTGCCAAGTAAATCACACTGGAGTGTACATGACTGATAGATTCCTCGGGGGAAGAGCTCACGGTGTGGAGTTTGCACCGGGCACAAGAGCCCTGACCATGGGGACTTGGCCACCTCCTGACCGGTCCCAGGGACCACTCTGGGCCGCTGAGCCCCACGGGCAGGGGCAGGCCAGGTGCTGGCGGGGGCCTCCGCTGCTTCCAGCCCCCAGGCCCTCCCCGGAGACCCCGCTCCCCACCCCACCACCAGCCCCAGCTTCAAACAGGTTCCTGGAGGGGGAGGAGAAGCAACCTCCTTCATATAAATGTTTAATTGGGAATTAATATTTATGAGGCTCTTGAATGACGGGGCCGAGGGCTTAATAAATATTAACAAGGGATGAGTCTCTCCCCCACCCCGCGTTAATACCTCTGTTTGTGCAGCATCCATTATTCACGAGGCCCTCCTCCTGGGCTCCCGGGGGCGGGACCACGGGAGGAGGCCACCGGAGGAGGCCACAGACCGGCCGGCGCTCCGCGGGCGGGGTGCGCACTGACCGCGCGGCTGCCCATGGGCGCGCCCCTCGTCAGCACCACGGAAGCCACGTCTCAGCCCCGCCCCCAGCTCCACGCGGGCTGCCGCGGAGATGCTGCCTCCCCCAGGAAGCCCTCCCGGCCTGCGCGGAGGAGCAGCGCCGGCCCTGCTCCCTCAGGCTGACTGTGCTCCTCCCCACAGGCCCTCATCCGTGGGCCGGAGAGCCAGGCCCGCACCCCGCGGCTGGGTGGCCCGCCCCAGCCGGTCGGAGCGCCCTAGAGCCCCGGGTTTTCCGACTGGAAGCGGCCGGTGAAGTTGGGGGGTGGTCCCCGAGGCCGGGGCGGTGGGTGGAGCTCGGGCGCCCTCGCGTGGCCAGTTTGGGCACGACCTCGCGCGAGGACGCGAGTGGAGACTAGGGGGTCGCGCCCAGAGCTGAAGTAGACCCGCAGGGCCGCCACGGGGCGCTGACCGCGTGACCTGCCCCGGCTTCCCTCCCCGACCCTGCTCAGGGACCCCCTCCTCCAGCTGCCCGCGGATGCCCCTGCCGGGACGGGATGGAGCCCAGAACCTCTGCCTCCACGCCCACCAATGGAGCCCACCCCCGCAGCCTGCAGCCCCGGCCCTACCTCCCTCCCTGCACACGCTTCTGTGGGTCACTGTGCCTGGGGGTTCACTCCCATCATCCCTGGGGCGCCAGACCCTCTGGGGAGTCTCACCAAGGGCAGCATCCCCCAGGCCTGGTCCCTGGGCTTGTGGTCCCCCTCACCCCAGGGCACATGGGTCTGTGGACTCCCATGGGAGATGCAGGACAGAGCCCCACCCCTGGCCCCTGTGCCCACCCCATCCCTCCAGCCGCCCCCACTTCCCGTGGGCCACCAGCGCCTGAGAGGAGGAGGCAGGGAGACAGCCCCTCCAGAATGGGGGCACAGGCAGACCTTGCAGGCTTCTGGCTCAGGTGGGGGCTGGGGCCTGGCAAAGGCAGCTCCCCCAGGCGGGCCAGCACCAGTCCTGCCCTCATCCCACTCATCCTGCGCCCTGACTCCCAGGGCCGCCTCCCCGGTCCACCCACCATCTCCTGTCCCCTGGATCCCCCTTGGTGCTCACCTGCGCCCTCCTGCAACACAGACCGCCAGAGGGGTCGTCCTGAAGGCCAGCTCGACCCTGGCACCACCCCGCTTAAAACCCACCTCTGCCTTGCTGTTCTCTAGAGAGAGCTAAGCCCACCCCGCCCTGCCCAGCCTCGCCCCTACTGCCCCCTGCACCCCTCTGACTGCTCCTCAAAGCAAGCTCACCTCCGGCCTCAGAGCTTCCTGCCGTGCTGTTCCCTGCCTGGAACCGGCTTCTCCCTCCCTTCACCTGGGTTTCCCTTGCTTCAGTTTAGAGCTGAGTCACCTCCTCCCTCAGGGGAGGTCCCAGGGGAGGCGGGGCCCTCTCTCCTCCCTGTCGTGGTCATTAGTGGAGTCCAGTGAGCTGGGACGTTTGGGCCGCGGGGCATAGGAGAAAGTGCTTTGGGCAGCCGGGCTCCCGGTGGAGGGTGGAGCCCCGGCGGGCAAGGTGACGCTTCCGGCCCGGGCCCCGTGCCGTCCAGACGGTGATGCACACGGGCGTCTGCCACGACCCAAACCCTGTGTGCGGCCACGGGCCAGACCTTGATTCTGGGAGGGCAGGAAAGACCCCACGGGGCAGCCGCACCGGTGATGCGCTGGTTGTGCTGTTAGCGATAAATCCTGACCAATCTAGTCCTTTACTTCCTAATATCAACGTACAACTGAGAACCCAGCTCGTTGGGGAAGGGCAGCAGGACGGAAGCGAGGAAATGCATGAGGCAGGAAGCAGAAGGAAAGCTGGAAAGGCCACTGTGGGCCATGCAGCAAACACGGCTGCCCCGGGAAAGGAACAATTTTGGAACCCGGGAGAGCTCCCAGGAATCAGAGACGCGGTCGGCGGCAAAGCTCCCTGGGAAGGACCTCGGGGCAGAACAGCCAGAGAAAGCTCCGTGAGCAGCCTGGACGATGCACTGACGTCCATCTCCGCCTGAGCCGTCAGGTCAGAGGCGGGCGCGGAGACGGGCGGCAGGCACTGTGCCTTTCCCCCTGCCTGGCTCCCACTCTAGAGGCTAAGAACATCAGCAGTTCATTCTCCCAGTCACCCCAGAAGCAAGGGTTGCCCCATGAAGGCAAAATATCTGCTGAGGGGCTCCTGGGCAAGAACTTTGCTCTCCTGTGAAAGAGGAAAGGCTGGTGAGGAATCTCCCACACCTCACGGGCATCCCCTGCTTCCTGCCTTTAAACACAGTGTGCATGAACCCGATGGCTGGAGCTCTGGCAGCCAACTTGTGGTCAAGAGGCAACAAGTCCACGCACTTAGGATGGCAGGACAGGAGGAGGATTCGAAAGCCGTGGTCCCCATGATCAAGCCACTGAACCCACTCTGGGACCACCGTCCTTCGGCTTCTTGATAAATAAGTGGCAAATATCCACAAAGTAATAAGGCAAATGTCCATATGGTTTAGGCCACTTACGCTCCCGGCTTGTTACCTGTAGCTGAACAGACTGCTCCGGAAAGGGTCAGATATGATGTAGCAAGAGCACGTCCAGGAGCTGTGCAACAGATGCCCTAGGAGGACAAAATGGGGAAAAAAATGTTGTTAAAACCAGTTTTCCTTATAGGAAGATTCAATCCCAAGATCGCCCTACAGCTCGGTGACCACACTTAATGAGCTTGTACTGAGTACGGGGAATATTCCAGAAGAGGAGATTTCAGGGGTCCTAGATGTAACTAGGGCCTGACCGTAGTCATCACTTCCTGTGTAACATGCATCGCGTCATCATGCTGCACACCTTACCTGTATATAATTTTATTTTAAAATAAAATGCATTTTAACCTTCAAATAAAAACGCTTAACTAAAAAGAGAGACATTTTTCTGATCTGAACAAAGACTTGAGGTCTTGTCGTAATGACCACCGACCATCAGGCAGGAACGACAGTTGAAATAAGTGAGAGGTCACATGCCCAGCACGTGCAGGTGACAATTCTGAACTCCAGAGTTGAAAGGGACGGGTGTCAGGGGAGTAGCTGTCTCCTTCGTAGACAGTGGAGTGCCATCCGCCAAAGGGAAGTAGCTTTCAGAGGAGAACTTTGGGGCCTAGAGCTCTAGGCCCCAGCCGGCCGTCGTTCAGACGTGAAGGGGAAACGGAGTTGTCCTCCAACCTCTCCGGGAAAGCAAAACCACTCAAGTGTAGACAGCAGCAAATACAGAAGGTAAACTGAAGAAAGGGGGGAAATGGAAATCAAGAAATGATAATGAACAAAGGAACCATAAAACATAAACTCTTCTTTTTTTTTCCTAAAGGTTATTTTTTTCAAAGATTTTATTTATTGAGAGAGAGCGAGCACAAGCAGGGGGAGCAGCAGAGGGAGAAGCAGATTCCCCACCGAGCAGGGAGCCTGGCGCGGGGTTCGATCCCAGGACCCCGGGATCATGACCTGAGCTGAAGGCAGATGCTTCACCAACTGAGCCACCCAGGCGCCCCCAACATAAACTATTCTTAATAATTACCAGCCACACTATCATAAGGCCCTAATGTGATTGCTGAGAAATGATTTCTCAAAAGGTAAAAAGCATTCACAGCAGCTAGAAACTAAAATTCTGGAAGAAGTCAACCAAACAGAAGAGATGAGAATGCAGAACACATGCTAAGTGCCCTCGCGCTCAGGGCGAGGAAGGAGACACAGTTAATCTGCAATGCGGATCAGAAACAGGCTGCTTTTATTTTTAAAATATAGGGCTAACCATGAATAAAATACACATGGAATGTCGACCTTCCCAACAGGCCAGGTGTCCTTCCTGACTCTACCACTCACCCGCCCCGTGACCTTGGGAACTCCCTTCATTTCTGCAAGCCTGGGAACAGGAATGTGTACCCACAGGATGGGCACCAGGAAGAGATGCACCCGGTGGGCACTCGCCAGAGTGTCGGGGCCAGATGGTGGGGCCCAGGGAGCCCCAGGCACAGATCAGATAGCCACACTAAGACCAAGCACGCAGTCAGCACAATAAATGTAAATGCAGTAAATTCCCCAGGAAAAGACAAAAGCTCTCGACCATGGATTGTTTGGTAAGTCCAGCTGTGTTGTTCACAAGGGACACACCAAACACAAAATGACACAGGTTGAATATATTATGACGAACAGAGATATACCAGGTGAGTCTTTTTTTTCTTAAAGAAGGTAGAACCAGTGGCAATATTATGATCAGACAAGGTAGATTTCAAGACCAGAGCACTCAATGAAACGAAGGGAGCCCTTTATTTGGATAAAGAAGGCCCTCTACCCCGTCGGCTAGCCCTGGAGGAGGCCGGCCTCTAAGGAGACGGGAAGCCCTCTGTGACCCTTCGAACGGAGCATCCCTGCGCCTGCACACGCCATGGTGAACTCCTTCTCAGAAGGGAGGGGGTCTGCAAAGCCAGGCCAGGCATCTCAGATCATAGAGACAAGCTGGGTGGGGCCACGGGCCTGATTGCAAGCAGGACCTATACGTAGAGTAGAAGAGGTTCTCTGGAGAATCCTCCGATACGGGGGTGTGTGTGTGTGCGTGTGTAGAATGATTTATAACGGACTGGCCCGCGCAGTTTCAGAGGATGATAGCCCCAAGATCGGCAGTCAGCAAGCTGGAGGCCCAGCAGAGCCGACAGTGAGGTTCCAGGCTGCGTCCAAGTGCAAAGGCAGGAGAAGACCTATGTGCCAGATCAAAGACAGGCAGGCAGAGGGAGTATTTCCTCTTACCCTTTGCGTTTTATTCGGTCCTTCAGCTGCTTGAGGGAGGCCCACCACGTGGGGAGGCCATCTGCGTTACTCAGCCTCCCAATCCCATCCAGAATCAGCTGCATACCCACAATACCCCGACCCCACAGCCCAGTCACACCAAACTAACCATCACATGTAGCCAGCCTGCCGTCCGTCCCAGAATACAGCTGGGGTCAGCTCGGCGGGAGCTGAGCTCCTGGCATCTCATCCTGGTGCCCGTGATCCCTCTGAGTGACCAGGAGGCCCGGGTTCCCATCACAGCTGTGGCCGATGGGTCTCTCCTCACAAGGCCGAGCCACCTGGCAGATACTGCCCAGTCCGAGAGGCTCCCGAGGCCCAGCCCACAGCAGCGCCTCCCAGGGACGCCCCACAGCCACCTGTGCCGGCTCGGTGGGGACACGTCAACCTGGTGTGGCCGCAGCGAGCTCTACAGTCATCAGATCAAGAGTCCCAGCTCCATGCGACTCGGGAGCCGAGCCCAAGAAGTCCCGGCTGATGACGTCCCAGGCCTGAGCCTTCCTTTCTCCACCCGCCCAGCAGCTCCCAGGTGGGGCCAGGGGACAGCAGGGGTCGGAAGGAGGGGCCCCCACGTCGGCTCAGCCATCACTCCATGCTTCGTGCTTCCTGGTCTCCGAGTTTCCGTCGGCTGGTATGAGTCTGGGGTGGTTGACTTAGTTTCCCAGGAGCCTTCGGGAGCCAGACCCCAGTCTTGCAGGAAATTAAATTTGGAAATTAGGTACCAAGGTTGGCAGAGAGCATAGCGGAGCCCCAGCAGAGCCGGACGGACACGTCCACGGAGCCCGCATCACAGTTATTACCCTTTTGCTCCCAAACATATGGAGAAAAGCTGCCAGCGACCCAGGGAGACCTCGCCCGCACAGCAATCACGGCGGGTGATGAAGACCTTGCGCAGCGACTGCCAGCTCAAGACGAGTGAAGGAAAAGAGGATATTAGCAGAAGGATTACGCACCGTAGATTAGTAGGTGTACACGCCTCGGCATTCAACAAAGAGAGTGCGTTCCTTTGAAACACCAAACAAAAAAGGGCACGTTGGGAACCCCCAGACACCTGGGTGGGTTCCGCCCCGGGGAGGGGCGCGGGCAGCCCTCCCTGACCTCGCCGGGGAGCACGGGGCCAGCAACAGATGCGGCTGTGGTAACCTTGTAACCTCCTGCCCGCTCGTGCGCCCGCCGGCCCTGCCCGTCCAGGCTGGGTGGTCCCGCTGCCGCAGGGGCGGGGGAGGGGGACCTCGCGGTCGCCTGCCCCTGTGACCCGGAGGTTAAAGGCCGTGAGGCATTCACAGACGGCGCAGCTGCCGCGGCTCATGCCACACGCGGCCCACGCGGTCTTCCGAGTTGAAGGGGAACCGTCCCATCACAGGCCCTGGATGCATTTGGTGACGCGGGCATGCATGCCAGAGACCACGACGTAGCCAAAGCCACAACCGGTAGCAGTAAGCAGTTCTGGCAGAAGTAAGGAAGTGCGAGTCTACGTAGACGGAACACGAGACCCACGCCAGGCGCCGGGCCCCCACCCCGAATGGCATTCGAGCGACACCGGTTCCTGAGCTGTCTGGCTTTTCACAGGGAGCACGAGACTTCTAACCCGCGGAGGAGCAGAGACAGGCTTCCCGTGCTGCGAGTCCACCCCAATCTCCACAGCCCGGGGGCCGGGCCACCTCGCTGTCCCCCACACACGGGGCCAGGGCCCGGGGCAGTAGGTCCTCAAGGTCAGGGCTCCTTCCACAGGCCGCTCCCAGCACCACGCTCCGAGTGGACCACCCACGCGGGGCCCACACCGCTCGCCCGTCCCCACCAGCTCTCCGTCCCTCAGGCGCCTCGCTTCTGAACACGTTTCAAAAGAAGCTGCGCACATCTGCCCGCCCCTGAAAGCTCTCCAGCAGACAGACGGTTAACTGCCTGGAGTTCCAGATTCGCTTACGGGTCTCTTTGTCCTTTTGAGGAAAGATGTGCGGATTACTCAGCCACAGAAGGGAAAGCAGCACCATCCACGATCCACGTGGCAGGATGGCCCTTGAAAACACGATACTCAGTGACCGAAGCCAGTCATAAAGGATCACCTGCTATGTGACCCCGTTCATAGGAAATGTCCAGAATAGGGAAATCTGAAGAGACAGCAGCTCAAGAGTGCGGGGGCTGGGGCACCAGGGGCCGGGGTGACGCCTCATCTACGGGGACCTCCTGCGTAAGCCGCCCCAGCCGCGATACAGAACAGCACCGTCACTCCAGAACGTTCCTTCGCGCCGCGCGGGGTAAACCCTCGCCCCCGCCCCCAGGGGCAAATGCTGATGCCATCTTTCGACGCCTGTCCTAGAACTCCGCTTCAGAGCACTCACGCGGCACGTGAGTGGCTTTCCTCAGCACATTTCTGAGATTCACCCCCGTCGTCCCACGTGCCAGAAGTTAACGTCCACATTTTGAAAGTAAGTCTTGGATCAGCCTTCTAAATATATCTAACAAAATCCAAATATCCCGACGGAATGCCCACCACCACCAAATTAAGAAAGACAATTATTTAACGGGCATAAATTTTTTTCTCCTTTGTCGTGGGGTGTCGTCCCCCTCCCCACAGCTGAAGCGCGCGTGTGACCTGCAACGGCGCGTCGTGCTTTTTCTTCTGTTCCTCAGAAGGCTCTTCATTATCTTCAGATTCAGTTATGGCTGCAATTACTAGCTCACAAAACCACAGATTGAGAAACAATTTATATTATGCGTTTTGATAAAAAGGTTTTCGACAGCAAAAGTATATCTTAATTGGAAATGCATCTCTGGAGGGAATGGGTGGGGGTTTTCCCTTGTAATCCCTGTGCCCACAATGAATATTATTTACTGTGAAAAAAAGCAGTGTTCAGAGCCAAACTTCTCCCACTTTGGGTTTCAAAGATGCTAACTCTAAGCACCTTTGTTCGCCTAAGTACACTGGGGACAAAAGGCGTTTTGCTTCCGCGATTACAAGCAGCACATTGATTTCGTTACCAGAGAGGATGGGGGCGGCCAGCTCATCTACAGGCCCACGGCTGGCCTTGGCGTCACCCTCCGGCACAGAGGCGGGCCGGGGAGAAGCTGCCCCTCCATCGCGGGCGCCTGGGCAAGGCGGGACGCTGGACCTCACTCCCCCAAAACTGCGTGCCCCTGCTGGGTCCTCAGAGATCTCTGGGGACCTACCCCCATCCCCGCCGGCCCTGATTTGGGACCACCGGTCAGCGAAGACAAATGAGGGTAATGCCTCCTTTCGCCACCAGAGGGCGCGCCTCACCCCCCAAAAGGACGTGGGCGGGGGGTGAGCGGCAGGTG
>NW_022589710.1:70547878-70587526 GCF_004348235.1 Phoca vitulina
CAGGGACACCTGTTCTCTCTTCTGGCCCTCTGCAGAGCACCTGCGCCCAAGCTCCAGGGAAGGTGGTCCTGTGCCCCTTCAGGGAATGACTGGCCTGCCCAGAGCGGTGAAGGGAGGACCTGTGCCCGGTGGTCACCTAGAGCCAGGCCCGACCCAGCCAGCCGCAAGCCATGTGACCTGCCTGTGGTCACTGCCTGTGGGGGTGTGCTTGGCATGTCCTGAGTCCCCTTGGGCACCCCCAGCCCTCCCACCTCAGGCTGACAGACGAAGCCTCAGCCTCGAAGCCCAGAAAGAACAGGGCAAGCGTGGGGGTCCTAGAGCCCCAGGCTGAAGCCCCAGCCACCCCGTGCAGCCCTGGGGCCATCAGGCGGCATGGGCTGCTCAGGCCAGGGCAGGTGTCCCCTGTTCCCTACACGTGGCAGGTCTGGCCTCCCCGGCCCTCATCTCCGGGCCTTCTCCCTCAGGGCCCAGCTCATCCCGGAGCTGCCTCACCTCCTGAGCCTCAGCTCTCCCCTCTGCAGAGCAGGGGCATTGACGGCTCCTGGCTGGAAAAACGGTCTGTGCACTCAAAGTGACCTCATGCGCCAGCATATAGTAGGTGCTCAGGAGGGGATGTTTCCCCTGCCCTGCCCGCCCCTGCACGAGCCCAGGACACCGTCCGGCAGGGCCACCAGCACTGTTGGCTGCCCTGACACTCAGAGACTGTTGGCAGTCGCCTGTGGACCCCACACAGCATGGACTCCCCGATGGGGGCAAAGACCTCACTTAGTGGTCTGTGGGGACCGCAGGACCCCGAGGACTCCCTCCAGCCCCTGAGACTGTGCAAAACAGGCCCAGAGTCCCTTCCTTCCTGGCCGAGTTGGGGGACTGACAAAGCAGTGTCTCCAGCAGGACCGCGGGGACTCCTTAGGAAGGGCCTGGCCTGGAAATCAGACCTATCTGGGAGCTGGGGGGGCTCCAGGTGGGAGGGGCCCAGGGACCGGCCGGGGACTGGGAGTGGTGACGGGGCAGAGCTCACTTGGGCAAGAGAGGGAGCTTCTGATGAGCCGCAGGGCCGGGAAGGAGCTCCCCATCACGGGCATGTGAGCAGAGCTGGGCAGGCAGAGAAGCAGCAGAGGGACCCCGGACCTGGATGGGGCCTACCCAAACCCCCAAACGCCCCTTCTGGCCCAGAGTGGAGGCTTCCTTGTCCCTAGGGGCCTCTCCCAGTTGTCCCGTGACCTTGACCATTGGAGCATCCCTCAGGACGGGTACCCAGCTCCCCCTCCAGTAGACACCAGCCTCCCCCTCTCTCCCTGCCTCCCGGGAGTACAGGTGCCTGTCGTCAGTGCCCTAACTCAAAGTGGGCACCTCCCTTGCCCTGCCTGCTCCTCTGGGAGACCACTGTGCGGCATTATGCTGTGCTCTGTGGTACCGTGTGATGCCAAGTGGTGCTCACGGGGACCAGAGACGGAATCCCTACAGCTCCCCAGAGCTCCGCAGCGTCTCCTGGCCCATGGGCTCAGTGCCCTCCCCCCACACACACCGTGGCTCCATCCACCTGGATGGCCGTTTTCTAGGATTTCTCATAGATCTTTTAAGGCCTAAGAGTCCCAGGATCTAAGAATCTTACAAACCAATTGTCAGTGTGAGCCCTTCTGTGTCAGTTTCCCTGAGTATGTGATATGTCATTTCAATACATAGGTTTCAGATCTTTTTGTGCTGGGTAAGTTGTCTTGGATTTTAGTTTTTAGTGTCTTCCCTATTCCAATGCTTTGGGGTTTTCCCCCAGGAAGTCCTATTATATGTATGTTGGCTCCTTTTCTTTCTTTTTTAAACACCTCGATTGAGATATAATTTACATATTATAAAATTCACCCGTTTCAAAAGTGCAATTCGATGGTTTTTAGTGTCTCTACAAAGTTGTGCAACAAAACCATAACCGTAATCTACTCTCAGGACACTTCATCTTCATTGCCCCAGAAAGAAACCTCACACCTATTAGCAGTTCCAGCCCTGGCACCCCGAATCTGCCATCTGTGTCTACCGATTTCCCTACTCTGGACACTTCATATAAATGGAATGTACAATACGTGGCCTTGTTTGACAGGCTTCTCCTACCTAGCATAGTGGGGTTTTTAACCCTTTTTTAAGATTTTATTTATTTATTTAATTGAGAGAGAAAGAGCACATGGGGGGGAGGAGCAGGGGGAGAGGGAGAGAGAATCTCAAGCAGACTCCCCGCCGAGCACAGAGTCCAACGCGGGGCTCGATCCCACAACCCTGAGAGCATGACTTGAGCTGAAATCGAAAGTCGGAGGCTTGGCCAACGGCACGTTGTGTTTGTAGCCCCCACTCATGCCGGACCATATTCATTCCTGTTCATAGTTGAACATCGTCCATTATACAAGCATTCCATATTTTGTTATCGGGTGATGCATATCTGGGTGGCTTCTCCTTTTTGGTTATTGTGAATCATGCTGCTATTAACGTGCATGTACAAGCTTTTGTGTGGACGTAGTTTTCAGTTCTCTCGGGTGTGTGCCAAAGGGTGCAAGTGCTGGGCGCTGGGAAGCTTCATGTTCCATGGTTCGAGGGACCACCAGACTGTTTTCCCAAGAGGCCGCACCCTGTCCCGTCCCCAGCAGCAGGGCCCATGGATCCAGCCTCGCGTCCATGCCAACACGGCTGCTCACTTTCAGTGTCACCGTCCTAGGGCTTGAAGTGATACATCTCCTGGCAGGTTCCACCTGCCTTCCCAAGTGTTGAGCATGTGCATCTGTGCGAATCGGTCCCTCGCATCGCTTCTCTCGGAGAAACGTCCACCCGATCTCCTTGACTTGTTCTGGATTTGCCATTTTCTGTTGAATCCTCTTCTTGGGTTTGTACACTTGCTTCTATCGTTCTCAAAATATTTACTTTTGTGTTTACCCACCTTGTGTCCCCTCTGGTTTCATCTTAATTTCCAAAATAATTTCCAGTTAATCTCTAACTCTGATAGGTCTCGTTTCTTACTGTCTTTAAGCTTTGTCGTGAAGTGGAGCCAACCTCCAGGAGGGCCTGTGTGTCCTCAGTGCCCAGTGTTCCCGCCCCTGTGTGTTCCCACCCACGTCAGATCAGGCTCCCCGGGGCGCACCGCTGCACGTGGGGGATGTCGCACTGTTGATTTCTGGGGCGAGGTCATAAACTGGATTGCAGCCTCCCATAGATTTCTAGGACACTTGCACGGGGGGAGCCAGCCGCCATGCGGTGAGGATGCTCGAGGGGCGCGCACGGAGGGGCACGCCCACCACAGCTTGCCCTCCGTGCGAATGGTCACCTTGGAGACAGACCTTGAGCCCCAGTCACACCTTCAGATGACAGCAAGCCAAGCAACATCAGAGCCCAAGTGGAAGCCGAGCGGAGCTCGCAGGGAGCGTGTCAGATAGTAACTAATTGTTGTTTTACGCCACTAAGTGCAGCCTTCAGTAACTGATCAGGCACTTCCCCTGCCCCAGGGGGCTCCCCAGGGCATCTCCACTTGGTCCCCCATGTCTTTCAGCTTCTCTCCTCCATCTTCAGTCTCATCTTGCTGTGGTTTCCTCTGCCCTTCCGGGGCTCCCTCTGCCCCTACAGCTTGCCCCTGGCTCAGCCGTCCCCGTCCTGCTATTTGTCGTCTACCATCATGCTTGCCAAACCTAATGCTTCCCCTAGGTTCCTTTTCTTGTGATTTTTTCTGGCTTGTTAATTTTTTGAAGGATTTTTATTTATTTATTTGAGCGAGAGCTCGAGAGCGCACAAGCGGGGAGAGGGGCAGAGGAAGAAGCAGACTTCCTGCCGAGCAGGGAGCTCGACGTGGGCCCCATCCCAGGACCCTGGGATCACCACCTGAGCCGAAGGCAGCCGCTCAACCGACTCAGCCCCCCAGGCGCCCCTTCTTGCTTCTTACTGATAACGTACTCCTTTATCTACTTAAATAGATCTCACCCATTTGCCGTATTTGATTTTATGTCCTCGTGCTTATTTACACTCTTGGTCCATCATTCAGCGATGGGGCTTCACACCCTCTGCCTTGGAAGTGGCTGTCTTTCGTCCTCGGGGCTGTGGTCCGGGAGCCTCGGGCTACTCTGGCCTGAGAATGCGTGTCTGGCTCCCGCGAGCTGCCCGGCCTTGTCCTATTTCCTCGGAGCCCGAGGAGGACGGGCGATGCGCCCCCGCCTCTGTGATACAGAGACCGGTAACAAGAAATACGCGTTTGCTCTACATCCTGTTTGTGGCTCACAGTTCCTCAAACCCTAGGGAGTTTCTAAGTGAGGAGGGCCATTAAGGTGTCTTTGGCATGATAATGAGGTGATGTTGGAAAGCCCCTAGGAGGGGACTGGTTGCCAGGGGCCGCATCACGTGATCAGAGGGCTGGAACATTCAGTCCCACCCCCTGACCTCTGGGGAGGGGAGATGGGCTGGGAGTTCAATCAATCACCAACGGCCAATGATTTAATCAATAGTGGCTGTGTAAGGAAGCTTCTATAAAAAGCCAAACAGGATGGGGTTGGGATCAGAGAGCTTCCGGTTGCTGAACTCTTGGAGGTTGGGGAGAGTGCTGTGCTCAGGGGACATGACGAAGCTCTGCCCCTTCCCTCCCCTCGCGCTACGCACCTCTGCGGTCCTCTGTCCCAGAGTTATAATAAACCGGTGATCTAGTAAGTGAAGTGTTTCCCTGAGTTCTGTGAACAAGTTAATTGGACTCGCAGAGGGGGTCGCTGAAGCCTCTGATCGGTGGGTCAGAAGCACAGGTGACCGCCGGCCACCAGCATCTTAAGTGGGGGGAGGGGCCGTGGGTGGGACAGAGCGTTTACCCGCAGGGTCCTGATGTAGTTTTGGATGAGGTCGGGAGCCCACAGCCAAGAAAGAATTCTTGAGACATCTTTGGTGCAAAAAGGTGATTTTATTCAAGCACGGGGACAGGATCCGTGGGCAGAAAGGCCCGCCACGCTGGGGCTGCGAGGGGTGGCTGATGATATACTTGGGGCTTGGGGGTGGTAAGGACACAGGGAGGTGTCCAAAAGGACTTTGATCTGTTAAAGAGGACTCTCGGGATACCGGAGGCCTGGCCATGGTCAAGCTAAGGTCGTTTTTCCCTCTAGTAAAACATCAACACTGAGACAGTTGGGAGCTTCCTGGAGGGGAGAGGGCGGTTAGGGCCCCAGGAAATTGAGCTAGGCTATTGCTAAGAACGTTTTTTCCTTGTAAACCACTAAGACACTGGTAAACTGTGGGAGATTCCTGTCCTGCTGGACGGTGATCTCTATCCGGGAACCATCTGCGGCCGGGAATGCCTGGGGCACGTCACACTAGCCCACCTGTCCGCGGAGGGAGGGGTCCGGGGTGGGGGGTCCGCTTGTGCTTTGTCCTCCACTTGCCTTCAGCTCCCTCATCCGTCGGAGGCCGGCTCCAGGTGGAAGTGTCAGAACTGAGGGGAGTTGTAGGGTGCCCAGCTGGTGCACGGGACCTGGTGTCAGAAGCATGCTCCCCCGTAAGTGCTCCTAGCGAGCCCCCTGGTCAGAGCTTCACTTTAAACCCCCACCCACCCACCAGGGGCTCCCGAACTACTAATCCCCTGGGCGTGGAGGCAGAGGGTGGACGTGGGTGCCAGAGCGGCTGTCCTCCCATCCTCAACAAGCCCTCATACCTGCAGGTGCATCCACCCCTGCAGCCTCGCCCTGGGGGCCAGCCCCCCACCTCCTACTGTCCCCTCCCCACCTCCCTGCAGCCCCTCTCCTCCCACAACCCACCCCATTCAAGAACCTCAGTCCCCGGGGTTTCCCACTGGGGTCTTGTTTGGTTTTTCTGGTTCCCTAAATCCATCCTTGTCTGCTGTGGTGGCTTCCCCAGGTTGAGCGGGGAAGAGCCCGTATTCGCCATGAATCGGGACAGGACACAGAAGACAGGCCGTGGAGGTGCCCTGGTGAGGAAGACGGCCCCCGAAAGCTCTGCTCTGTTCTCCTGCTGTCTGAAATGTCACTGCATGATGAGGTCTTAACCCCTGCAGAGTGGCACCTGTGGCTGGTTAGAGGGGGCCCCTAGGACACCTGCCCATACGTGGATGAGGTCATTCTGTCATCTCTGGACAGGGCCTGGGGGGCGCGGGCTGGGGAGGCTGGGACCACCCCCCACCAGTACGCTCGTGCACACACGCACACACACATCCTTCACCATCTTCTCACGTGGCATTTTCTTTTTTTTTTTTTTAAGATTTTTATGTTTGAGAGAGAGAGAGAGAGCACGAGCACGAGAGTGGGGGAGGGGCAGAGGGAGAAGCAGACTCCCCGCAGAGCAGGGAGCCCGATGCGGGGCTCGACCCCAGGACCCTGGGATCACGACCTGAGCCGAAGGCAGACAGTTAACGACTGAGCCACCCAGGCGCCCCTCTCATCACATTTTCAAGCTGGGAAGGAAAAGGAATCCAGGGCAGGGAGGGAGACTCTCCCAGCTTAAGTTATTCACCAGCCTCAATCGATAAACAAGAGCCCAGGGCACTTATCAGAAAGTGTTTGAATTTCTCTTTGACCAGAGAAGTAATCATCCCGCTGGACCCACGTGTCCCACTTCCAAGGGGAACGCGCTGTCCCCACGGCCCCAGGCCCAGGACTGGGCCCCTCCCCGAAGGCCCCGCTGAGGCCCTGCCAGCACAGCCGTGGAAGAAAGAAGCCAGGGAATTCCCGGAGACTGAGCCAGAACCCAGGGAGGGGTGGACCTGGGGCCACCTGCCGGGGAGGTGACAGGGAGGGTGGGGATCCCCGCAGGAAGCTGCCCCTCCTGGACCCGGAGCACCATGATCCTGTCTGCAGGCCCTGGTGTGGTGGCTGTCTGTTGGGGGGCTGCTTCGTGTCCCCCCAAACTCACCTGTTGAAGTCCCAATTCCAGTGTGGCTGGATTTGGGGACAGGCCAGGCAGTGATAAAGGTTAAGTGAGGTCATGAGGTCCTGATCCTCGGGGCTGGTGCCCTTATGAGAAGAGAAGGTCCAGAGCTCGATCACCATGGGAGGACACAGAAAGGAGGTGGCCGCCGCAAGCCAAGGAGGGCCTCCACCTCCCCAGAACCTGACTGCGGCACCTCGATCTTGAACCTCAGCCTCCAGAAATAAACATCTGCTGTCTAAGCCCCCGGCCTGTGGTGCTATGTTAGAGTAGCGAGCTGACCGAGGCCAACAGCAGGCCCAGGGCCCCAGGCGCAGCCCTCAGCCCCACACTGAGCTCCCTCTGGGGCCCTGCAGCACTTAGCCCCACCCTCACCTGCCCTGCCCATGACGCTGGTTAGACGAGTCACCCCACGGCCGCTGAGGCCCCAGCCAGGTCCTGAGAATGGCTGACACCGTGTGTCCCCACCCTGGAGTGCAGCCCCTTCTCCCTCCCACCCCATCGCAGGGCAAGTGATATCCCAGTACAAAGGCCTTCTGTGCCTTTGGCCAGGTGACCCCAAGGTGACCTCCCTGGCTCCTCCCTACGGCCTCTGCGGAGCACCTGGAGCAGGGCGAGGATTTGCCGCCCACCTGGCGCCCCGGCCCCGAGACTGAGTGATCTGGGCATGCCTCTCAGAACCTCACGTCCGTCCTCTAGCCTGGAAACACGTTCCTCTGATTAATCTGTTATCCACAACACACTGGAGGCCAGAAAGAGGCACAGAGGAGCTTCGTGAGAGGTGGAAATTCTCCCCATCTTGTTCCGGGTGTGGGTCGCACGGGTCTGTCTGTCAAACCTCATCAGGCTGCTCGCTTTAGGCGTATGGACTTCACGTAAGTCGTACCTCAAAAACACAGCCCAACAAAACAGTCATTCTCTTGGAAAGTCAGGAAATAGGGACAACGAGAACATAGTGAATACCCGGAGCGTGATGTGTACGCAAACACACCATCACCACCACCACTGGGGATTTTGCTAACTTCTGTCAACCACAGAACGTGATCCTGTTTCCACCAATTCTAACACAATATTCTTCATGACTGTGTGACTTAATACCGTATGCATAAACCACGTGTTTTTTCAACAAATTCCCTACCGCTGGGAATTCACTGTTTCTAGGGTTTTCCTTTCAACATTGTAAACTGCCACCCACATCCTGGAGCTCGATCTTTGTGCACATTCTAAATCATCATCTTGAGATAAGTCCCAGGATTGGTATCACTGGGGCAAAAGGCACTCATGTTTTAAAAGTTTGGGTTTTTGTGTTTTTTTTAATGCCATGTGGAAAGCAGTGATTTCAACAGACTTTCTGCTCCTGCCTTTCATTGGATCTTTATTCCCCGGGGAGGCTGGTGGTGCTGGGCCTGGAGGGCGGGAAGGGGCAGGTCCCCCGTGGAAGGCGTCACTCCTGCTGGCGACCGAGAGGGGCCCCACACACTAGAGCCTCGCAGCTAAGTCTCAGAGAGCTGTGGGGCTGTGGAGACCTAGCCCACTAGGGGAGAGCCCACACAGCCAACGATGAGCGTTTCTCAGTTCTGAGCACTGGACCAAGGCCTGGGCTGGGCCCAGGCAGGGAGCCACAATGACAGAAGGAGAACCCAGAGGAGCTTCCCACAGCCACAGGGGCAAAACTGGAGGCTTCGGGGTCCTCGGACACACCGTTGGTCCCACCCACCCCAAAACACTTGTGAAATCTTGGTGCCATATCCAGCAGGAGGCTGGGCCCCGCCAGGCTCCTGGTTAAATCTCTGATGAGACCAGTCCCTGAACCAAGTCTAGCCAGAGCAAGACCGAGTCTCACCAAATGACTCTCCATCCTGCTCTGGTCCATCCCTGACTGGGCTGTGGGACCCAGCCCTCCTCTATCCTAACTGCCCAAGGGTTGCTCCCAGCAATGGCCAAGTGGCTCCAATTGGACCAGGTCTGGTGCAGAAACATCCACAATCACTGGACATAAAGACAACTGTCCAACAGCATAGAGAACAGTCATACCCAGACAGAGGCTGTAGGACATGGACACTCAGGACACAGGACTCTCTGGGTAAGTGTCCCAGGCTTGTGCCTCTATGTCTGAGAGCAGGCCAAAACCCTGATGGAACCCACAGGCTTGCTGGCTTGAAGAATCAGAGGACGGAGTTGGGGGTGACCACAGCAGCTGGAAAGTGAGGGATGACCCCAGAAAGGGAGCCCCAAATGCTCCCTGAGTAATTCTGCTCAAACTCCTGGCTGGTCTGTGAGCTACGCTTGCACGGGACAGATTCCGAGCAGCTCAGTTAACAGCACAGAGATTTTACACAGAGGGGACAGTGTTTACAGTTTGAGTCCAGTTCAGTTAACCCCTCAATAAAACAAACAAACAAAAAGAATGCTCTGAAAGAGAACACAACAGAGCCCCAAACCCCTACAACATATCAGTCATGATGTGCAGGACACAACCCCAAATCACTAGACACACAAAGCGGGAGGACATGTGACCGACACCCAGGAGAAGCCAGAAGACAAAGGAATGGCTCCTCAGAGTGCAGACAGCGGGGGAAAGGTCAGCCAAAAACACCGTCCCGAGGAGAAAGTGGAACAAACACAGAGAACCCGTCTTCCCTGGCCCTGCACTAAGAGGAATACCGGAGGAAAGGCTAAAGGAAAATGATTCTAGGCGTAGGCCTGAGACTGTAGGAAAACGTAAAGATGTGATGACATTTGTGGACAAATTCAAGCGAAGATACACAGTGCGCAACAGTGCTCGTAACACTTTGTGGAGTTTGAAACACAAGTAAAACTACGGACGTCACAGCCAGAGCGGAGGGCGGGTGGTGGGGCGTTTGCTATACAAACGTGCAGCAAAGCCTCAAAGACTTATGTCCAGAATGTGAAAATATATCAAGAAATCCTGCGAATTAACAAGAAAAAGATAGACAACTCCACGGGAAAATGGGCAAACAGACTTAAACGTCACAAAGGAGGAGTGTCCGGAGATCAGTAAACATATAAAAGGTGCCCATTTCACTAACCGGCCTGGAAATGCAGATTAAAATCCCAACGTCATACCACAAACCCACAGAAGGGTCAACATGGAAAACACGAAATCTTCCAGTTATTGGCAAGGATGTAGACTTTGCTGGTGACAGAAGCTGGCACAACAGCACCACCGCTTTGGAAACGTGTTTGGTGGCATCTGTGAGAGCTGAACGTACGCAAGCACACACCTGAGATTTACCCAGCGCAAACGAGCACGTGCGTGTCCCAAAGCACCGACCAGAACACTCAGAGCAATACAAAGGCCAAAAGCCGGAAGGCCCTCCATCAGTAGTGACTCGGGTGAATAAACTGGGTGCCGTTCGCCCACTGAAATGGCACAGACGACACAGGAGACCCCCTCCCAGACCTCACGCTGCACTGAGCAAGCGGACGCCAGGGAGCTCACACGGGAGGCTCCCCTTCCAGGAAGACCAAAGCCCGGGAGACAAATGGGGCCGATAGCCCTCCAGTATCCTTGGGCAGGGGTGCGGGTGGGAGGAGAAATGAGGGGAGTAGAGGGGCAGGACCTGGGGACGGTCACCTCCATCAGCACGTCCGTCCCCAGGGTTGTTCAGACGGTGGCATCCGATGCACTTGTCTGTGAATATCCCACTTCGGGGAACGTGTCAGGGCAGAACCACCGGAGCTGCACATTCGGGAAGCAGAGCGAGGAGGAAGCGGGGGAGCGTGCCCTGCCCCGTGTCCACTCGGGGCTCAGTGGGCCTCCACCACGGCGGCAGAGACAGGACCACCGTCCCTGTGCGCTCTCATATCCGTGTCTTTCAGTCTAGGGAGATCCTTTCAGAACCAGTCTCCTTTGTAGTGATAAAATATTTCCCTGAAATTCAGCAATTCCTTCTGTTTAAACCCAAATGAGATAAATTTGATGTTTGATGTTAGAGTAAAGCATTACAGGATTATCCCATTCTGCTTTTCAGTGACTTCCATCCTCTCTACATCATATTTGCCTAGCAGGATGTCTGGAATAAGGTTTAGCAATTTAACAATGGTTATTTCTTAGTGGTCAAATTTAAAATGACTTCTACAGACTCTTTGTAAATATTTTACCTTACTTGATATTTTAATAATAAGCATTTAAAAAAAAATTTCTTCTGTGCTTCTGGTTTAGCAATTACTAGCTGGGTAACCTTGAGAAACTCTCTTAACCTCTCTAAGCCTCCGTATTTACAATTTTAAAATGGAGATAATATCACCCAGTTCATAGATTTTGATAAGGATCAAGTTAGATCTTTCAGGAGGAATGTGGACGTGTCTATCACCCTATTGTTTCACCGGCTGAACAGGGCGGGGTTACAGATAACACAGAATGCCCAGTTAAATCTGAATTTGAGACAAACAACAAGTAAGTTTCAGCCTAAGTATGTCCCATGCAATATCTGGGACCTACTTATACCAAATATTGCATAGGACATACTTATATACTTATACCAAAACAGTATTCATTGTTTATCTGAAATTCAAATTTAACTGGATGTCCTGTATTTTTATTTACTAAATCTGACAACCCTACTCAAGGGCGTTGCTGTGACTTTGCCTAACTGGTTTAACAAGTACCAACCTGCACCCAGCACAAGGCAGGCTTTCAATAAATATCGGATGGATGGATAGATGGGTAGATGGGTGAATGGTAGGTGGGTGGGTGGTTGGATGTGCAGCTCGGTGCATGGAAGGTGGATGGTGAGTGGGTAGGTGGATGGATAGATGGATGAGTGGATGGATGGATGGGTGGATGGATGGATGGGTGGATGGATGGATGGTGGGTGGGTGGGTAGGTGGATGGATGGATGGGTGGGTAGGTGGATGGATGGATGAGTGGATGGATGGATAGATGGATGAGTGGATGATGGGTGGATGGATGGATGGATGGTGGGTGGCTGGGTGGATGGATGGATGGATGAATAGATGGATGGATGAGTGGATGGATGGGTGGATGGATGGATGGTGGGTGGATAGGTGGATGGATGGATGGATGGGTGGATGGATGAATAGATGGATGGATGGGTGGATGGATGAATAGATGGATGGATGAGTGGATGGATAGATGGATGGATGGTAGGTGGGTGGGTATGTGGATGGATGGATACTGGATACTATAATGGTTTTGACAGCAAACAGCCTTAAGTATCCCATGACAGAGTCAGGGTGAAGCAAAGGAAGTGCCCGCAGATAGGAAGAACCCCAGCTCGAACACATCTTACCATGTCTGGGATTAATCTGCTCAGCTTCTGTATCTATCAGATGGAAATGCTCTGCTGTGCCCCAGGCAGGAGGAAGCCCAGTGTGCTGGGGCATGGGCCAGGTATCCTTGACATGGGAAGGAGGGAACCTGCCTGCAGGCTTCAAAGCCTTCCCAGCCCCTACCTGATTTCACATAAAAGGTGACCCCTTAATTCCCAGCACCAAGGAGCTGCTCCCAGACAGCTGGCCACCCCCGTGGCCAAGGCCAAGCTTTCCAGCTTCTCCTGGCTGCCGTTCAGAGGCTTCCTCAGTGCTGGTGTCCAGTCGGATACACCTCTCTCACCTGGAGGTCCTGAGCCCCAGGAGCCACATCTTTCGAGAGAGGCCCACCTCCATCTGTAGGGAAGGGGCTCTTACCGGTTGGTTGGGCCCACAGCACCTGTAGAGATCTTGCTAACCAGCCCTCCTCTTTTGGAGAACTGCCCTCTTGTGGAACCAAGGTCTTGTGGAAAGCAGCCCACACCCCCGGCCCCCAGTCACAGAGAATGCCTGAGGGTAGGGGGCATCTCCCTGGGGTGGGGGCGCATCATCACCACATGGCCCTACCTACAAGGGCCCTGGGCAAGGAGCAGTGAGGTGTAGGCAGACAGGGCCAGCGGGCGGGGGACACAAAGCGGACCAGGGACAGGGCGCCCCACTGAGATAGGAGCTAGGAAGAGGCCCCCTCCCATCCCCGTGGGACTTCGGTGGGATAATCCCTCTTTCTCTCCTTGCCTCCTTCAGGTTGGGTTTCTTGCAACCAAAAGGCTCCTGCCTACTTCCGCATCTCCGAACCAGACCGCACAGGGTCGCAGGGCTGGCCCTCACCAGGACTAGGCTTAGCCCTGTGGGCACCTCCACCAGCCTCAGGGGCCAGGGTGCCATGCCCCACCGTCTGGTGGCTTCCTGCTGGCTCTGACATGGCAGGGGCAGTGCACGATCACCCCGAACACCCCTTGCCCCGCCAGCCCCATCTTAGACAAGAAGCCAGAAACCCAGAGAGACAAATAGCACACCTAAGAAGCCGGGGAGGGGGGCGGGGGAGGGGGTGGAGCCCTGTCTGAGCCCCTGCAGGATTCTTCCTGGCGGCGTGGCATCAACTACACTCAGCCCAGCCCCTCCCACAGCTGCCCAGAGTGGCGGTGCCAAGGTTCCCAGGGCCCCAGGGGACAGGGGACATCTGCACCACTACAACACTTGGGGGAGGGGGGTTGGTACTCCATCCCCCTGTGCTGTGCTAAGCTCAGGACAGTCCTGCAGATTCTGGGGTCCCTGAACTGGGGTAGGGGAGTCCCCGGGGGAATCCCCGAGAAGCCCCTTGGCAGGAGCCCCCCCCACCGCGTGGCCTGGTTGTCTATGAAGAGCATGGGACACCCCTCCCCACTGATCGGAGGGCCCTGTGTGGGCCGAAGTGAGAGCTGCTTTGGGAAAAAAAACCCCACGCCTACCCCAGCCAGGCCCAGGAAAGGCCCGAGGTGAGGCGCGCCCCCTCCTCCCCCACCAGCCCTCTACCCGCTCCTCCTTCTCTTCCCAAGGAGACAGATGGTGATGGAAACGGCCTCCTTCGTTTTCCGGAGGATGACTCAGCCCGCAGCTGCTTCCTCAGCCCCACACAGCAGCCCGCAGCCTGCCCTCCCCCGTCCGGGAGCACCCCAGCCCACCCTACCACCCCTCCCGGGACGATGCTGGGCAGAGGGGCTGCAGAATCTCTGCCCTGACACCCCCCTCCCCAGGCCTGGGTGGGGAAGGGCTGCGGGTCCCACAGCCTGGGCTGACCCCAGGCGGCCCCAGCCGCACACCCATCCCCATCCGAGTAGACACCTCGAAGCCTCTCACCTCCCGCCCACCCGCTGACGTCAGCACCCCGGGCAGCAGGAGGACCGTGTGTTCTGGGCTCCCCCAGTGTCCCAGGGTGGGGAGAGATGTGGGGAGGAGGGCAGGGGAGAGGCAGGGGCTGGGTGGCCCGGCAGAGCCCTGGTTCTCAGGGACACTGGGAGAGGCACGAGTGGAGGGGGAGGGGAGGGCTAGGAGGGAGCCCCGAGGGAGAAGAACAAGAGAAGTTTCCAGAAGCAGGAGGTCCAGAGGTTACTGTGGAATGCGGCAGGAACCAGACAGACCAGCCTCCTCCAAGGAAAATGTGAGCCAGAGCCCAGCAGGGCAGACCCACCCAGGGATTGCCCCTGGGGACATAAACCCGACCCCTCAACTCAGAACGGGGTTCTCACTCAGAGCTCAGGGACAGCTCTCCCCCCTGGAAGCCCCCCAGGACCGTTTGGCGGGACCCCTACCGGCTCCTTTTCCTCTCCCCTCCTGCCTGGCCGGCCACAGAACCTCCCCCCAGGACAAGGCCACACATGCATGCACACTGTCTAGCTCAGGGTATGGAAAACAGAAGGCCGAGTTAGAGTCCCTCTTCCCTGCCCCGTGGGAAAGAGCAGCAGTCACCCCACCCCACCCCCACCCCCTCTCGTCCCGCGCCTCCCCCCACTCCCAGTGACTGCTGCAGAAACTGAGCTCGGGGAGGTTCGGTCCCTTTGCCCAGGGCCCTAGACCCCAGACCACAGTGGGCACTGCCCTCCGCGGGAACATCCACTCAGGTAGGGCCTGGGCGGGTGGCCGGGACTCAGACGGGGGGCCTCCACCTTCCAGCCAGGGAAGTCTGCGGAGGTCCCTGGGGCGCTAGGGCTCCCACAGAGGGTCCCCCGACAGCTGAGCAGACTCCAGCACCCTCCTCGTGTTCCTCCCTGTGTGCTGCCCCCCCACTTTGAGCTTCAGGTTCCCTAAGCCGGGAATGACAGAAGCCCCCTCACCTCCTGACCAGGTCAATGGGAGGAGGGTGGGGGGCCGTGGACGGGAGGGGGCCCGGGTGCTGAACAGCTGGTTTTCTCCAGGGTGGGAAATGCCGACTGCAGGGTGGAGCCCTGTTCCAGCAGGGACACCCAGATGTGAGCTTCGAGTCAGGCCCTGGACCCGTCCTCCATGTGGCCTTGAGCGAGCTCTTAGCCCCTTGGACCCTGGGTGCCCATCTGTTGACAGCTGGTGACACCGCCTGGACAGAGCCGCGTGACGGTGGACGGGCTGAGCCCCGGCAGGCACCCTGGGTCGCACGCTGAGCCCCTCTGTGTGCTCCTGCGGCTCTGAGCGCCCTTCCAGGGCGGGGCCCGGGGCTCCTCCCCACACTCTGCCCACTGCACATTCTGGAGCTGTGGGCACTGACCCGCATCCTCACGCTGAGCCACCCAGGCAGGGCCAGGGGCACAACCAAGCACCCAGGTCCCAGGCCTGGCAGGCCCTGCGAAGGGCTGTGGGGGAGCAGCTGCCCCTGGAAAGACCTGACATGGGGTGTCTTGAGGTCATGGTTAAGCAGAACTGAGGCCTCAGAGGAAGTCAGCACGGCGGTCAAGAAGGGCTCCCGAGTGTCCCCAACCTTTGTAAGCTGCCACGTGCCCCATAAACCTAAGCTTACCTCATCCACAGCAAATGCCGGGGGGCCTGGCTGGCTTCACTGTTGGGCATCCCTGTGTCCCGTGGTCTTTCTGGACAGTCAGTCAGGCGGCGGCCATTCTCCCTGCGGCAGAAGCCGGACGCTGACCTCCGACACACACTCAGGCCACGTGCAGACTCACACACGCAGCTCTAACCCTACCAGCTCCCGCCAGGTTGGCCCTGCCTCCCTGCCTCCCTCCCCACACCCAGGGGATCTTCCCCATAAGGCTGGTCCCCCTCCCCATCCCTGCTCAAGCCCTTTCTGCCCCTTCCCCTGCCCTCCCTGCCCTGTTCCCTGGCTTGTGCAGAAGAGCCTTCCCTGACTCCCCCAGCCCCCACCCCTCAGCCCCCAGGCCACAGTGGCCGGCTGGTCCGCACCGGGCCGCCGGAGGGCTGCTCACTCCCACCCCAGCCTCCACAGCACGCCTCTCCTTTTCACAGACAGTGGAGGCCACTGCTCAGAGGGTGTCACACCCCTCACGCCGTTCGACCCTCCGGCAGCCCTGGGTGGGACCCGCACCTCCACTGGTGTTCTAATGGGGCCCCCAGCTCCAAGCAGCAAGGGTGCCCGCCCAGGACTTAGCAGCATATGAGCACAGAACCAGGATCTGGTGGCTTCAGTGCTCCCAGGCTGGACCGCTGGGCCACACAGCCCACCGTCCTCAGGGCATAACCAGCCCCCAGGCAGGTCAGGCCCACTTCTGGACTGCGGCTCATGGGCTTGCACTCCCTGTCTGCACAGGGCCACGCGGGTGGCGGTCAGACTGCACCTGTCCCCGCCCCCGGCCTCTGCACCCCCCACCTCCCACACATGCCCAGCCTGCCCATCCCTCTACTCGCCACCCCCCCAAACCAGCAGCCACTCCAGGGAAGCAGGTGATGATTCAGGCCTGAGTCAGCAGCTTTGGGAGAAGGACTTGGCCACCTCTTTGCCAGCACAAGGCGGGAGGGAGGAGAAGAGTCCAGGCTCTGTTAGCTCGGGTCAGCAGGGCCCCCCGGCCAGCACTGAATCAGCCACAGCCCTGCTGGGTACTGGAGCCCAGAAACGCTCTCCTGCAGAAGCTTACACACACAGGCCCCATCGGGCAGGAGGGGGGTCCGGACCACCGGGAGCCAGTGAGCTGAGGTCTCCTGGCTGGAGGATGGCCTCTGGACTCACTCGGACCGCAGCCCCCCACCCGAGCCCCCCCACCCAGTGGAAACAGAGCTCCAGGCTGATGCACCCACTCAGCAAACATCCCTTGGTGCCCTCCAAGGCAGGTCCTGTGCTGGGCGAGCAAACATGGGGGCGGGGGCAGGGCGCCAAGCGCTGGGGCCATCCCCAACCTGGAATGCGCAAAGAAATGGCTCTAGCTCTCAGCAGGGAGGGGTGTGAAGGGCTCCCACGAAGCTAAAGCAGGGAGGGGGCCCCTTGCTGTCCCGCTTGCGCAGGCTTTGAATCTGGACCTCACGAAGTCGTCTGTGCTCAGTAAGTCAACAACAGACACGATTTAAAATGGGAAAAAGACAAAGGACATCCTGGTGACAGCCATGGGCAGGTGCCATGCATGTCCCTCGCCTCCGTGAACTCGATGTGGTGTTGGCTGCTCCTGGCTGGGCCGGCGTGGGCTGGGGACACGTCTGGAAGGACCAGCCATAGAAGGGCTCTGGCGGGCGCTCCCCCAACAGCCAGATGCCCCCGACTTGGCAAAGGGCGCAGCTGTGCACACGGTCGGGAGACCATTCGCCAGCGCTCCGCCCATCAAATTAGAACTAGATTTTCCAGTTAATTTAAAAAATATGGCCAAAGGAATAAGGAATCGGTGGATTGAAGGAAATGGGGGTGCCACCTGGGGAGGCCCCAAAGGGCTTCCCTGGAGAGGGACACACACTGAGTCGGGGAGAGCCTGGGGGGGGTCCTAAAGGGCACACATCACAGGGACAGCCCGGGGTTCATGCTGAGGGATCCCTGCAGATCTAGGGCAGGAGGAACTCGCTCAGAACTCCCCCACCCTGCACCTCCACCCCACAGCCCTTCAGCCACACCTGGCCTGGAAACCACAGGCTAATCATACACAAGCTTGTGCCTGAAAGAGAGGTCAAAGTTCAGCGGCAGAGCAGGGAGAACAGGGACTCTCCCGGGGACCCGACTAGTGGAGAGGCAGAGAGTGTCCCCGGAGGGAGGTCCAGGGGAGGGAGGGGGTCAGGCAGTGTGGGTGGGGGCCCCCCCTGCAGAGCCGGCAGCCTAGGAACTGCTGTGGTCAGAGTCTGCAGAAGGACCGCATTGGGGTTTGAGCTTTTTGGCTTTTTTTTTTAACTCTCAAGCCTCCGGCTGCTGGACAGGATACATCCTGGGCCCTGCTGGTGCTCGGGAAGGTACGGGGCAGGGCTGAGGAGAGCTGGGAAGGACTGGGGGCAGAGACCTGGGGGGCGAGCAGGCCAGCTGGGGCACAAGGAGCCCCTTCCCCACCTTGGACTGAATCTGTCAACTCTCTCCACGGGACAGCTTAGGTAGGTGCAAACAGGTTCTCTTCCACAAAGGTGAAGAAGCTCAGCGCCTAATTCAGGGGTGGCGGGGGCAACATGGAGGCCAGACCTGAACTTGGGTTATTCTGGGATGACAGGTGGCTGCAGTGTTGGGGGGGCCCGGGGCAGGGCTGGAGGCCAAGGGGTGGGTCAGAGTAAGGCAGGCACCGGCTGTGATTCTATTCATAAATACCTCTGTCACAGGCTCCCTCCCTAAAATAAAACCTTCAAGACCTATGAGGCCCAGGCTTGGCACCGTGTCTCTAAGAAACACAGTCCAGGAGCCAAAAACCACCAGCAAGGAATTCCAGACTTGGTCCCCATCTCTCTAAGCACACCAGGTTGAGTCCAACCCAGCAGCCTAAATGCCCTTCTCTCCCTGCCCTCCGCGCTTCTCTGAGCCCCCTCCCCTTCTCCCCTGCCCCAGCCCTGCCTCTCTAGAGGGAAGAGAAGACCCACCCTGAATCTGCAGCTTCAGGGCCAAGGGCAGGGTGAGTGGGAATAGTCCTGCGTGGTACAGACCCTGGGCTTGGGGTGCAGAGGGTCCCCGGTGCCTCTGCACCCTCAAAGCCCTAAGGATCCCCCCGGGGATTCCATCTGGTGTGCCCCCAATTACTCCCTCCCTTCAGTTCCCAGGACCAGGGCTGCCCATCCCACTTGTCCGTCTAGACCTTCCCTGGGCAGCTGTGGCTACTGGGGAAGGCAGGGGAGGTCAGGGGCAGCGTGTCCCACTGGGGCTCTGCAGAAGCCCCAGGGCTGCTCCCTGCTTGGCAGGCTGCATCTCCAGCCATGACCCCGGGCACAAAGCCCCCTCAGGGCAGGCCACCAACTGCCTGGGGGACCAAGGGATCACTGGCCTAGCCAGCTCAAAGAGGAGCCTGAGGGCAGCGGGCCACGGACGCAGGGACCACAGACCCAGAGACCGGCCAGCTCTGCCCGCACCCCAGCCTCCGTGCAGCTCAGTGTCCTTGCCTTGCAGAGGAGCAGGTCCCCCGTGCCTGCCCCCAGCGGTGGGGACCCCCCAGTCTCGGCAGCCCTGGGGCTTGGCGGTGGTGGTCTATGGTCACCACTAACATCGGATTTGCTTCTAGAGGACCAGGGTCAGGGTCGGCCAGCCTCTGGCCAACATGTCACCGGCTAATCAACATGTGACCTGGTTCTGTGTGTGTTTCTGGTTAGAGACACCTAATTTAGTGTAGAATTGACCCCTGAAATCTGTGCTGACCCCCCCCCACACACACAGTCGAATATCCCCGTATAACTTTTAACTGCCCCAAAACTTGACTGGTAACACAAACCGTCAGTTAATACACATGGCGCATGCTCTATGTGTCACACGCTGTAGTCTTACAGTAGACGAAGCTGGAGGAAAGAACACGTAGCCAAGAAAATCTTTACAGCACCGGACCACATTTACTGAGAAAGAATCCGCGTCTAAGTGGACCCACCAGTTCAAACCCGTGTTGTTCAAGGATCTGTACGCAGTGGGCTCGCTCCCTCCGAGCTCCGGGCTGGCGGCCGCTCGTAACCGGCCCCCGAAGGGCGCCTCCTGACACACGTGTTCTCGGGAGGCGCGCCCCAGCCACTTCAACGGCGAAATCTCCAACAAAAGGACCAAAATGCGGAAAACGCGTTGCGGGACAGGCGGAGAAGGACCCTTGCTCACAGGGTGGAGTGAGCCCAGGAGGCAGGGCGCCGCCTCCTCTGACCTCAGCTGGGGACCTGCTCGCTTGGGGACTCAAAGTGTTTGCGGCCCTGGGCATGTTCCCAAATGGCTGTGGTTTTAGGGTTAGAAATACGTGTTAACCAGTAGGGAAGCTCACAAACCACGAGTGTCCTATGAGTGTGTGTGGGTGTTCAAATGAAGGGGGGAGAGGCCTCTCCCTGACCCAAGCCTCTAACCCGCCTGGCCACTGTCCCTCCTGAGAGCCGCTGTGTGGTCCCATCTCCTGGACCCCGGTCCCCGACCAGGGGTAGGCCCCGACTGACCCCAGCCTCCTGCAAGCAGCCAACAGCCTGGCACTCAGGGGCTCCCTGCAGTCTGAGCTGGGAACACAGAGGATCTTTGGGAAACTCTGAGAGGCTGCCGTGAGCGGGTACTGAGGGGTCACGGCGCAGAGGGAGAGACAGGGACGCTGGGAGGCCCTGCCTCCCACTACAGCTCCCCCGTCCGGAGGTGACCAGAGGTATGGTGTCCTTACGGACCAGCACAGAGGCAGAATGGCTGCCCGAGGTGCCGCGGCTGCTCTGGGGCAAGGCCGTACCCAGGTTCTCACTCACCAGGTAGAACTAGCCCTGAAGTAGATGACTGGATGGACCAGTGCGTGTGTGGGTGGGTGGGCAGGAGGGTGGCTAGGTGGACAGATGGACAGGTGGGTGGATAGATGGGTGGGTAGGTGGACAGATGGGTGGACGGAAGGGTGGGTAGATGGATAGATGGACAGGTGGGTGGGTGGATGGAAGGATGGGTGGACAGCTGGGTGGGTGGATGGACTGGTGAGTGGGTGTGTGGATGGATGGAATGGTGGGTGGACAGCTGGGTGGGTGGATGGACAGGTGGGTGGACAGAAAGATGGGTGGGTCAGTGGTTTGGCATGCTTTTGCTGACTCCATTCTGTAGCAGTGTCAGAGGTCATCTCAGGGCATCCCAGAAAGGAAACAAAAGGAAAAATGTTTCAAAATGAAAGCAATAAAGGGCACTCTGGGTGCTTGTCCAGGGAAATGAAACTGAAGGCCAGGCTGCTGCCCAGGGTCTCTGGGCTCATGGGTGTCCCCCCAGCACACTCAGGTTTGTCGCGGCTTTCACCTCCGCATCACACGTCAGGCAGGGAGACCGCTCTCTGAGAAATGCCCACGCCTGCCTTCCTGCTCCCAGCACAGCTCCCACTGGCAGAACCAAAGCATGCTCATCCCAGTCTCCGAGTTCTGCTTCCTGACGAGAGGCGGTGGCCAGCTCTGTGCAGGTCCGGGGGGATGGGAGGGCACCCTTGCTCTGCCGGAGCGTGGAGGAGGGGCGCGTGCTCCCCCAGCATCAGGCCCCAGCGCCACGCGGTCGCCGGCCAGCATGTCAGAGGCAGTGAGCCACGTGTTGGAGCTCCAGCGTGTTCCTTGTCCTCGGGCATCTGGGTATCCAGAGCTGGGGGTAGGCATGGGTGCACCCCCAGCTCCGAAAAGAGACCCAGGCCCCAGAAAGGGACCTGCCAAGGGGACATGGCTTCCAGAAAGAACGTCCATCATTAGATGGGCTGAGTGTGCTGTCCTGGCTGCAGGAAGTTTCCGAGGTGGGACAGGAAACCAGGTCAGAATGAGGCCTGGATGGGGGCTTGCCTGGGGGTGTAGAGTCACTAGAAGAAATGGGGACCCAGGTTGGGGGGGTCTTTATACGTCTCGGTGGTTAAGGCAGGATGAGCCTTACAAAGCTGAGGCATGGTGGGTCAGAGCCCAAGGCCAGAGGGAAAGGCACTCTGAGAGCAGCGTCCGTAGCCCAGCCTGCCTGGCCCCTGACCTCGGCCACCCACTGCACATGGACACAGACCCGCACGGACACACACTCCCTGCCGTCTTCAGCCGGCTCTGGCGGTTACCCGTTGGCCTGCAGTGAACTGACTCTGCCCTCGGGGTGCGCACAGATATGCCTCTCCCCGGTGCCTGCCCGTGAGGCCTTGGACTGGGGACGCCTGTCCCGGGGCCCGCCTGCGCCTGGCAGGTACGCAAGGGAGAAAGCCCTGGGCAGGAGCCCACCCTGCTGGTGCCGGCCCCCTGCAGCCTCCCTCTCCTCCTTCGGGGCAGGGGGCCTCACCGCTGAGTGGGCCGCAGTAGGGCTGGCCGGTTGGCTGGGATGCAGACCCCAGCCAGGCCAGGCCTCTGCCCAGTCTCCGGGTGAGGCTCGGGGTTCTGCCCGCTCCCCAGGCCCCGGGGGTGAGAGCAGGGCTGCGGGGCACAGAGACCCTGCTCAACACTGAGCTCCCAGCTCGGCCATCCACCCAAGCCCAGGCTCAAGGCTAGAAGGTCACTCTTTCCTCCACTGCATTCTTCCATCCACCAGGTCAACAAACACACCCACTGACCACAGCCGGTAGCAGCCAGGCACCAGCTCAGGAGAGCAGGGAGTCAGCCGGCCCGCGTCTCCTGCCCCACCTCCAGGTCCTGCCCACGCTGGGCGTCAGGCTCTGGGATCCAGGAGAGCTTGGAGAGGCCTGAAACCCAGCTCCGGGGAGGGCAGGAAGGCTTCCAGGAGGAGGCCCCGAAGCTCAGAGGGTCAAGGAGAGGGCCAGGGAGCAGGGTAGGGGAGGGCTGGCCAGCCTTCCAGGCGGGGGCACGCTCGCCCGTGCAAGGACTCGCACATTCCAAGAACTGCTGAGTCCCCATCCAGGAATGGCCCTCACATCTCCGCGTCTCCAGGTTGGAGGGCGTCCAAGAGTCGGCAAGCACCTTTCTTGGCTGGCTCTCCTAGGTACTCAGGGGCCCTCATCCGGCACTGGCTTGTTGCCAGAAGCCACTCCTGCACTGGGGCTGACCCAAGATTTCCTGGGCCGGGCAGAGGCTGGGAGTGGGCATTTACAGGCCCTACCCCCACCCGACAGAGGTGCACGGTGGGTCCTGGCGCAGAAGCTGGGGCAAGGCTGGGAAAGCACCTGGTCCTAAGCGTCTGCACCCAGCGCACTGCCCCCTGCCTCATGCCCTTCTGTGGTCAGTCAGTCCCACCCGCCCGGCCGGCCTCCCCAGGGTCTGAATTCCACAGGTCTCTGGAAAGGTTTGTCAGACAAACCCAGGGACAGGGATGCTCTATTCGCATTTTCTCATCTTGCCCTAATTACAAGCTTGAGAAGTTCCTGTCATTCTCCTTGACAGGTGGGGAAGCTGAGGCTTGAAGTTGATGTCCAGGCCAGACCCACACACTGAGCGCTGGAGCCGGGCCCTCAGGGCAGGGGCTATGTCTCCGCTGTCAGACCGGGGCTGGACAGAGCCCCGCCTGCCTCCACCTGCCCCCTGATGTACCCATGGTCCCCTGGGCCCTGAGGCCTGGGGCAATCTGCTCCCTGTGAGCTCCAACTGAGGGTTAGATATCAGAAGGGACTTCCAGAGCTGGGGGCCGCCTCTCCCTAGCCGGTCAGCCAGGCTTCCTGAGCCTGCTATGGGCAGGCCCACCCTGGGCAATGTGGAGGTCACGGACCAGGTCCTGCAGTCCGGCGGGATTGATGAGGCAGGGCAAGAAGAGGGGTGGCAGAGAACATGGCCACAGCACTCCTGGAGGAGGCAAGCAGGGGCAGCTTCCTCAGGCCTGTTGCCTGCAGGCCCAGCCCGTCCAGGCTGCCCCAGACCCCTCAGACCCCATCCTGGGCGGGCCCTGAGAGGACTGCTGGGAGGCCCGCAGGGGAGGGACCCTCAGACGCGGGATCCAGCTGGCCAGAGCGGGGTCCCAGGTAGGGGGCAGAGGCAGATGAACGACAGCCCGACTTTGACTTTGCCCCTGAGCCCTGTGGCTGCCAGTGGGGGCTGGACCTGGAGGAGGGGTCGGGGGCGAGAAGATGGGGCGCAGGGGCGACCAGGGAGGCGGCCCGCAGTGAGGTCTGAGGTGGGGGGACCGCTTCCAGTTGTTTCCCAGGCCCCCGCTCCGTGCGCTCCGCCCCCACCGCCACCCCCGCCCGCCAGGAGTAAGGCCAGCAGGGTGGGGAAGGGGCGACCTCTGAGGGCGGCGGCCGCGGGGGTACCGCCCCGCGAGCGGAGAGCCCCCCCGCTGGCGCACCCGCCGCCGCCGGGCCGGGCAGGGCGGGGCCTCCCGGCGACCCCTCCCCGACTCCGCCCCGGGCCGCGCCCGCTCCCCACGTGGCCGCGGGCTGGCGGGGCGGGGCGGCACCTCCTCTTCCGCGCGCCCCGCGCAGCGGGAGCCCAGCCCGAGCCAGCCGAAACCGAGCCCAGCCCGAGCGGTGCGGAGCCCGCGGTGGGCCGGCAGCCGCGGCCCCTGGCCCGACCCGAGCGAGCGCCGCCGCGCCCCCGCCCGGTAAGTCCGCGCCTCTGCGCCCCCCCGCCAGGAGCCGCAGGGGAAACTGAGTCCGAGCGAGGGAGCTCTTGGGGCCGGGGAGGGGGGTTGGGGCAGCGCGGGGTGCGCCCCAGGTGGCGGCACAGGGCGGCGGGCTCGGGGCTCCCAGCTCCCGGGCGGCGCCCCAGGAGCCCCTGGCCCCAGGGCGCAGCCCACCGCGGACTGCCGACCCCCGCGCGGAGACGTGGCCCGCACGCACTGGCCGCGGTCGCGGGTCGGGGGTGAGCCCGGCCAACGCCCCGCCCGCTGCGGGCAGAATTTCCCCTCCCCGCGGCCTCCACATCCTGACCATGAATCAGCCACAGTTGGGAAAATAAACTTCAGCTTCGGGTCGGCAGCCCGGGTAGCCCCGCGAGGCGCGCGCCGGCCTGGGGTCCCGCCGGCGCTGTTGTGTCCGCAGCTGCCTGGGCGCGGGTGGGCGCACACGGGGCCCTGGCACCCCCACAGGCAGGCCTTGGGGGCACGAGCCCCCGTCACTGCTCGGGGCTGGTAAGCCTGGGGGTGGGAGGCTGGTTCTGTGCTCCTCCAGCCCCACCCCTGAACCTCCTTCCTGAGGAGGGAACTGAGGAATGAGCATGATCTCAAGAAGGAACTGGGGTCACCACCTCCATCAGCCCCCAGCTGCTCCCGGGGAGCTCGGGCGGGGGTTCTGTGTGCCTGGCCTCCTGAGGGTCTGTAACCTAGGGCCCCAGGGCGCGTGGAGGCTGGCCTCCGTTGTGCCCCATCCTGGCCGGCCACACAGGAGTCCATGTGGGCGGAGCTGGCCATGACCCTGCCTGGGTGAGGCCCACCCTCAGGAGAGCTGCTGTTGGGAACTTCCCTTCCCACCAGCTCCGCCTCCTGCCCCCTCAGGCAGTGGGACCTGGGCAGGACTCTTGCCTGCTCTGGGCCTCAGTTTCCCCATCTGCACCCTGAAGGATGGGGACAGTGGTTCAGGCGTGGACCTCCTCCCTGTCGCTCCCAGTGGAGAGGAAGAGACCCAGAGCAAGTGCCTCAGATGCCTCCACGGTGCTGTCCAGGGCAGGAGCCTTCGGGGACAGGATGCTGCAGACCTAGGGTATCAAATATCCGCATTCAGTGCCAGGTCTGGAGTCTGGGGCCTCGCACTCAGTGCCCCCACTCCCTCACCAGGGCAGCACCAACGCCTGATTTAAAAAGCCAAGTTGGGCAGTAGCCCCCAGCTGACCGCTGCCTAGGCCCCACCTTCCGCCTCCCCCGAGGAGCTCGGGGGCTGACGGACAGGTCATCCGAGGGGCCCTGCTGGGGAGGGGACCAGGGTGATCTGTCTGTCAAGGTTGCACTGCTTTCCAGCAGAGAGTTAACTCTCAGGTGAGGCCCCCCCATTCTGTGGAGGTGCTGATGGCTGTCGGAGCTAATTGCACACACCCTACATGCCAGGCCCCGGGAGCTCCTAACCTTACATACACTCTGTTCGCCTTTCATCAAAGTGCAGTGATTTTCCAGGCTGGAAAAGTTAGCAGGTGCCTGAGGGCTGGGGAGGGATGGAAGGCAGCCGGAAGATGTCGGGCGCTGCCGCAGGGTGCAGGGCATGATGCGGTCGCCCTGGCTCTGGAGCAGGGCAGGGAGTGTTCTCCAGGGCACCCAGAAGAGGAACCGGAAGGCAAAGTCCCCCCACAGTCTGAGGGATGGGGTCTGACTCAGCTGCCTGGCTCCTTCCCGCTCTGGGCTTGCACACAGCGGCTATCTAGTAGTTGCATGGTTCGAGGCCCGGTGGACACAGTGGATTGGGAAAGGCATGTCCACCTCTATTTCAGGACAGTGGACAGAAGTGGGTCTAGAGGAGACAGGCCAGGATTGGAAGGTTGAGGCCAGGCAGGAGCCAGTCTCTTCGGGGCTGTCCCCAGACAGCGCCACGCCTGGGGGACCCTGGATGCCTAAGATGAGGAGGCTGGTTTCAACCCATAAGGAAGGAGTGCATGTGAGGGGGTGAGCTCCCCATCACTGGAGGTGTGAGAGCAGGGTCTGACCCCTGGCTGCCTACCAGCCTCACCCTGGGAAGGAGGGTCTTGCCCGTTCCTCCTCTGAAACAGGGCAGCCTGGTCCTGAGCGGGTGTGGGGTCTGTTCACACAGCCGCCCGTCTGCGCAGCGTGTAGAGAAATCTCCAGGATGCAGGGAAGCTCTTTGGCGGTGACCGCCAGCCGCCTCCCCAGCCAGGCAGGGAGAGAGGGGCAGGGTGGGCCTGCACCTTCCCCAGGTGTGACTACGGAAGGGACGGCCTGGGTGTGGGGCTTCTCCGCCCCGCTCTGCCGCGTGCGCAGCGGAGCCTGGCCTGTGCGCGGCCGCGTTGCCCAGGGCCCTGAGCAGGGTCTGTGTGCGGAATGAGCCAGCCTGCCACGTTCCGCCCCACGGCCTCCGACCCTCGCGCCGACCCAGTGGGGCATGGGTACTGTGACTACCATCTGCTTCACAGAAGAGGAAACTGAGGCACGGGGCTGTTGGGTTGTAGAATCAGTGGTGCCATTGTGGCAGGACGCATTTATAAAGCCCCTACTATGTGCATCCGCTTCTGTGCTCACTCAGTGCTCAGCGGGCTAGAGTGCGGGCGCACAGGAAGTGCTTCCCCGGGGTCAAGGTGAGAACGGGCTGGCCCCGGGGGGCACCTGGAGGCCAAGGCTAGCCCCAAGTCCCTCGTCACCGCCACAGAGACCCGTGGCGTCCCAGCACCACCCTCTGGGAGTAAGAGAGCTCTGTCCTGGCCAAGCAGCACCCCTGGGGCTCCCAACCGGGGAGGGCGGGGACCGGGGCACCCCCCTGTGTGACTCCGAGCAGCCCACGCAGACAGACGCTGGGACAGCTAGACCACACAGAGGCCCCTGCCCCGGGGCTACCTGAGGACAGGACGCCTTCTTCTGCCTGCCCCCCTCATGGCCCCCTCCCACCCAGCCCCACCTCATCCCTGCAGTTTTCCCTGGTCAGGGCCCCCTCCCACCCATGTGCTGCTGCAGCACCCTCCACCACCCCCTGCCTGTGAGCTGGGTCCCGGCAGGAAAAGAGGGGCTGGAAGGTGGACGAGAGCCCCCTGCTCCCATGAGGTTGGCCTGGGCGACCCCACAGGGAAGGCAGAGCCCCACCGAGCCGGAGTGAGTGTCCAGGGCCACTGAGGGTCGTCGGGTAGAGTAGAGCCGTCCGTGGGTGGGAGACCAGTCAGGAAACACACTTGGGGGGTGGGGGCGGACTGTGCTTCCCATTTAGCAGATGGTGGCTCTGAGGCGTAACCTCCAAGCCTGGCCTTGAGGCTAAGCCAGGGCGCAGCGGGTCAGAGAGGAGGAGGCCGGTTCCGCACACACACAGAGCCCTGGGTGATGGCTTCCCTGCACTGTCCCCAGCACCCATCATGCCCGGCCAGTGCCCGCCCGCACACATGCTCACACACGCTCACTCACACACACGCTCACATACACAGTGCCCGCCCCGTACACACACTCACACACACACACACACACACCCCGTGGGGCAGGGGTTTCTCTGTTCCTGAGCTCCATCTTGGCCTTGCCGAGTGCTGCTGGACATGAGTGTGGATGCCAGCATGGGCCCTGGCCAGCTGTGTCAGAGGGCCTCAGTCTCCCCGTCTGTGCCTGGTCCCAAGTGTGGCCTCAGTGTGCAGCCTGCTTCCCCCCCGTCTGTGTCCCCATGCCCAGGTCCCCATTTCTGCTCAAGTACAGCTTGGCACACAACAGCAGGGAGGCCACGTCTGCTCTCCGGCTGGCCCGGGTCGGGGGCGCTCCCTGTCCCCCCTTCCCTGCCTGCCTCTGCCTTCCCCGTGCGTAGACATGAGTGTCTGAGAACAGGAGCCCCACGTGCCCAGATGGGATCCTGCCCGTTCGGAGGCACCTACGGCCCTGCCTGGTGCTTCCGGGCTGCATGGAGGTGGGGACAGAGGAGGTGGGGGGCACAGCCCAGGAGGGACCGTGCAGGCCAGGCCAGCAGGTGGGACTGACTCAGCCAACCCAGCATCCCTGGAGAACATCCTGGCCATTTTAGGATGAGAAGACCAAATCCTCGATGGGCCTGGCCCTAGGCAACTGGCAGGGAATGCCTCGGGGTGTCTCGTGCTGGACACTGAGTGTCTTGCTCACCCGCCGAGCCTGGGGGTCCAGGGACCGAGTGGGGGCTGCATCCCAGCTCGATGTTGGCCCCTGGCAGCCTGGCTGAGGAGGAGGAGGCGGCAGTGGACACAGTGGATGGGTGGGAACTTGGGCATTTCCAGGGCCCGGTTTACAGATGGCGTCCTGTGGATCTATCGGCGGGCTCGGGGGTGGGCATTGACATGCTCGTCCCCATCGGAGGACTGCAACCAGGGCCCTGGCAAGTCCTGTGGGTTGTCCAAGGGACACAGCCAGGCCGTGGCAGAGCCTGATCTCACCCAGAGCTGAGCTGTCCTCTGCCCCCAGGGCCCTAGCCACAGCCCCTGGCAGTGCCAGGCGGCCCCTCCCCCCCTTCAATCCACTGCTTTGTTCTCCCTGCTCCTGGGCTGGAGGCTGGCACGTGGGACAGGGCCAGGGGCTGGGACTGCCAGGACAGGCAGTGGGCAGTCTTCAGCTGCACCCCAACAGCCTGAGGCCTGAGACAGGCACACACATCAGGGCGTTGAGGGTCCTCCCAGCCCGGGAGAGGCCTTTCCCGAGGGCAGCAGGGAGACAGGGAGGGACATGGGACCTCCTGGAGGAGGCATCTCTGAGCTGCATCTGATCTTGGGGGGCAGAACCCAGGAAGGAGGGATTCTGGTGCCAGCCTGAGGTCCCGGTGGGGCCCAGGGGAGGCCCTGCGGGTAGAAGGTGCGGCCGGCGGTAGAGCGGCCCCAGATTCAAATGCCGCCCTGCCACATGGGGGCCAGCCAGCTCCTCGCAGTCCCTCACACCCAACCACAGGTCTGTACCCCTCACTCCCCTCAAGCAGTCACAGACGGAACTGGCCACCCCGTGCCGCTCTCCTGTGCTGGGGCAGGCCGGCAGCCCCTCCCCGCCTCAGGCCGCCAGACTCTGGACCTGAAACCTGAGCAAGTCGGAGGCGGCCAGGCCCTCCCCCCCCCCCCCCTCCGGCCTTGCTTTTACGCACAGCTGGGGAGGTGGAGAGCTGGCGGCAGCGAGACGCCAGGGCAGACCCAGTCCCTGTGAGCCCGCAGTGCAGGTGGAAGCGAAAGCTCAGCTTCCTGGCGTGGGTGCCTCTGCCCTTCCTGCCCTCCCCTAAGAGCAAGCCACCCACTGGGGGAGGTGGGATCCCAGGCCACCCCCAGCCCTTCCCCAGAAATGCACACACACAGTGCCGGGCCCAGGGCTGCACTGCAAGCACCCTCCTCCCATGAGCGAGGGGCTCCAGAGCCATGCACCACCCTCTAGCAGGCGTTTCCTGTTTGTCCAAGTCCATCCTCTACACCAGGGCAGCCCTCTCTGTGGCTTTCTGTGGCTGCCACCCACTTCTCTCCTAACCCAGGAGGGTGGAGGAGGCAAACAGGCCAGGCTTGGGCACCGCGTGTCTGATACCAGTCCCACCTGCCCCCAGACCCCAGGCCTGGCCTCCCTGACCAGCGGTGTCGCCGGGCTCTCAGCGCCAGCCTGCCCAGCCCAGCCCCCTCGGTCCCCCTCCACCCTGTGGTGCCACAGGGGAGACCAGCTGCCAGCTCTGCCCTGCGTCCCTGGCGGCCTGCGCTGGGGGCGGACCCCTCTGAGCCCAGTTCCCCTCAGAGATTGTGGGCCTTTTCTGTCACTGTGCTCTTTCTCTCTTTCTAATTATGAAAATGACCACATGCACCCCAGAAGCAACTTCTGTTAGCATTCAGGCATGTGTCTGGTGGGACACGTTTGATGGCTGAAATCCTACACAGTACGACTTGGTGTCCTACTTCCTGTCTCTGTTTTTAATTCAGCACCGCTGTGGAGGTCTTGGTGCCCACCCACCCCCAAGCGGCCCCTCCTGTCTTGTTGCTGGATGCGCAGTGGCCCGGCAGGCCCCCTCACACACGGCGGGATTGGGGGGTGGCGTTCAGGGGAGGGCTTGGGAAGCACAGGCCCTGCACTCCATCCTGGGACTGCAGGCAGCAGGGGGCTGGAGCGCTGCTTGCACGTGAGACCGGCCAGGGGCCCGTGAGGACACCACCCCTTGGCCAAGGCGTCCGCACTCTGTGCCTGGGGATGGGAGGGCGGTGGGTAGGCACTCGGTTGTTCCTCCTTCCCCAAGGCCCACTGTGCATGGCCTCCGGCCTGGGATGAGCCCCTGGTGGGTGACCCACGCTAGTCCTTTGAGGGCTTCCGGCCTGGTGGGGAAGGTGGTGCGTGCACTGGAGGCTTGAAAGGAGCCCAGGTGATGGGAGGAAGGGACATGGGGCATCTGAGTAGGAATCAGCTCCAGGGGCATCCCCCAATCCCGCAGGGTCCCTACTGCCCCTGAGCTCCAGGGAATTGCTGCTGGAAACACAATACAAGGGTTGCCAGGCAGTGGAAAAATTTGGAGCTAAAAATACAGTGTGGCAGCCCCTGCCTCCCAGTTCCGGAACCCCGCTCCTGCCATTGTACCCGCCTTCCCCAAGGAAGACAAGCTCACTCTTTGCACCCCGCCCCCGCGCCCTCACTGGCTCTGGGCCCAGAAACACCCAGCCCCTGTGCTGACGCTGGCAGGGCTGCCCTGAGGCTGCCTCCCCACAGCAGCCAGCCCCTCTCCCGGGTGCCCCTGTCCCCAGCCGGTGCCTCCCCTCCCCCTCACTCCCACCCCTGGGCCCCCCAGCCCCTCCCCCAGCCGTCGCAGTGATCTAGGAACAGAAGGCCAAACCCGCTCCTCAAGGGTGCTGAGCGCTGGCATTTCTCTGGGCTTCCCCACCCCACCACACTGTTCAGACCCCAGGGGGCCCATGCGGGGGCCTCCCAGCAGCCATGCCCAGGACCCAGCTTGGTGCCCAGTGCCCGCCTCAGGAGGCCCTCCCTCTCTGGCTCAGTTTCTCCATCTGCATGGCAGGGGCTGGACTCTGAGGTCGGGGGGTGGGGGGGGCAGCTTCGATCCTGCCCCCTGTCCCCCCCCAGGAACACACTCTGCTTGACAGACGCCTGCCAGGCAGGGGCGGTGCCTTCCCATGAGTCCGCACAGCTGCCTGGCATGTGGGTGCCCGGATGGAGGTGCCGGTACTGCTGTGCGGGGCTGGCAGGGCGTGGGCAGAAAGGCAGATGGGTGTCCGCGTCTCCTCCGGGTCCTCAGGGCAGCCCCGGCGTGGGCTGGGTGAGCTCAGGTGAGCAGCGCACCCGGTCAGTGGACTGACCCAGCTGAGGGGGGAGGCGTGACCCCGCCCCAGCGGGAACCCCACTTTATTGGTAGGACAAAATTGAGCGCTGAAGAAGCATTGGGGAACGTGCCACTCATGTCAGAGCCCCAGTGTCTTCCTCTGCAAAAGGCCCCTGTTCACCAGAGTTCCCCTGGTGCAGGGCGAAGGACGGACTGCCTGCGGGGCACTTGGGGGGTGCTGAAGCTCTCCCACCTTTCAGCTGCCCGAGGGACTGGGTAGGGCCTGAGCCGCCAGGTACTTGGACCCTGGGAGACGGTCGTGCCCTTCAGTGGGTGGTGCCTGCCGCAGAAAAAGGCTCTGCAGATGCAAATTCCTGCGCTGGCCCCGCCCCCGGCAGGCTGGCCCCACCCCCATGTGCGGTGCGGGGGCCCGGAGATCACATTCCTGAGCGTGTGGCCCCGCCCCACCCTGACTAGGCGGAGTCTGGGAGGGACCCTGCGACCCCGCCCTGTCTAGGCGCCAGGCTGGCTTGCAGCGGGACACTCGGCCCACGGGTTGGGCGGGGCCGGGCGGCCCGTGGACGGTATGACAACAGCCGGGAGCGCTCACTCGGTGCCCGCCGGGTCCAGTGTATCCACTGGGAAGCCCACCGCACCTGTCAGTTGACAGACCGGGAGCAGAGGGCAGAGTCCCGTCCCCAGGAGCACGCAGCCAGTAAGCCCAGGAGCCTGGCTCCCGCCTTCCAGCACGCCGCCTCCCACGCGGGTCCCGGCTCTTGCCAGGAAGGCTTGCTCCCCACCGTTCTCCTGACTGCAGCAAACGCCTGCTTCCCTCCGGGGCTCCCGGCAGAAACGGTCAACCAGCCCCCGCACAGGGACAGGCTGTGTCTCGGGAGCTGCTCCTGGCAGGGACTGGGTCACCACCCCCTGAAATTGGCTGAGACTCCAGGCGGGCAGGAGAGCGGGATCGCTTTACAGTTTGGTTATATGTATACGCGGTCGTGGTTCCTGTGGACGCACGGTGTTCTATGCGTGTGTACGGTGTGCATGTGGAGCGCGTCTATACATCCTGTCTGATTGTTGCCAGGTGTGCGATATCACGTGCCTGTATGTGAGGCATTCGAGTACATATGGACATGTGACATGCTGTTTACTGTGTGCGTGTCCTCTTCTGTGCGCGTGTATCGTGCGTGCATGGAGCGCGCACCGTTCTGTGTGCGTGTATAATGCACGCGTGGAGGGGCATGACCAGCTTGTGAAACTCAGCTCCAGGGCACACAGCTTAGGATCCTTCGTGGGCAGGCAGGTAGACAGGGCTGATCACCTCCTGCAAGGGGGCCCCTGCAGGTGGGGTCTCCTGGGGTAGTGAGCTGGTGGCCCCAGGAGCTGGGGGTGCACAGGGAGGCCTAGGCAGTGCCAGGTGGGGCGCTCTGGGCTATGCAGGCTGTCTGGGAGAGGTTGTTTTCTGCATCTAGGGACCCCTGGGGCTCTTGGCTAGAGAAGACCCTTAGGATGCTGGAGGCCTGGCCTGGGAGAGTTCATGCTCCAGCACTCAGCGTGTGCCAAGGAAACAGGGACTTGGGCCAGTGGGGCGGGGGTGGGGCGGGGAAGGGAGGGTCAGTCCTGGCTGCGCCTTTAAGCGGCAGCACCCGAGGTGGGCGGCAGTGTGTGCGAAGACCGCTTGCTGTGCTCTTCATGGTGCCGGGAGCAGCCCCCTCCCCTGGCCCCGGGAGGCTGCCCAGGAGGGACAAGAGCCACAGCTGGAGGCCGGGCAGCTCAGTGGGCAGCAGTGATGAGAAGCCAGGAGAGCGCGAGGGGCAGCCTGAGGCAGGGCCTGGAATGGGTGGGCAGAGGCAGCCGGAAGGTCTTGCGCATCTGGGTGAGTGGACGGTGGGGGAGGGGGGCGGGTGGTGAAACCGTGCCGTCACAGGGAGGGCTGACGGACACCCTGACGCCTCTGCAGGGATGCCCATACCCCCTGCCTCTCTGGATGCTCCCAGTGGGCAGATGCCAGAGGTTCGGGTGAGGACAGGGTGGCTCACGCAGGACGAGTGGCCTGGTGGGCCCAGAGCCGGTGCGCACGCAGGCCAGAGCCTCTCTTCCCCTCAACGAGACCACCTCCCTGGGGCACCCCCACGAGCCTGCCTGGCACTCAGCCAGGCAGGAGGATGAGGGGCTGGCGGGGGGCTGGACTCCTGGTGTGGACCCACTGCAAACAGAGGAGGGGCTGCTGGAATGCCAGGCCATCCCATGCCTGGGGTGGGGGGAACTCGGGGAGCACAAAGGAGGACACCCAAGACACTCACCAAGGCAGAGGGGGAGTGGGGCCTCCAGGAGTGCCAGCCGTGAGCCAGGCCAGGGACAGGCACCTGGGCTCCTGTCCCCACTCCACCTCTATCTCCTGTAGGACCTCAGATGGCCCCTGGAGTCCCCCCCTAACGTACCGGGTCCGGCAGCCCTGAGAGGGAGGCTAGGCTGGATGGCCAGCCTCTCTCCGGCCACCCTCTGCCTGGGGTCCAGGCTCACTCAGTTCTGCCCTTTCCAATTCTGGGGGCTGGGCACGTGACCTGGCTTCTCTAGGTACCACCCTCCTTTCCTCTCCTGTAACGTGGGGCGGCTGGGGACCTGGGGGGGGGCAGTGGCGGGGCCAGGCCCTGGGCATGAGGCTCGGTGGTCCTGCTGTGCTCTGCTTCTCGGGCGCCCTCTCAGCAGCTCCGTGCTGTCCTTCTCACGCACTAAATACAAGACCCGAGCCATACATGGTCGCAGGAGAGCCTGGGCTGCCCCTGACCTTTGAGGCCAGTCCCCAGAGGCTCTGGCTGAGGACAGCGTCACCGTCGAGGGCCCCGAGGAGGGGGGCTTAGTGGGTTTGGCAAAGGCACAGTCACGGCCGGCCTGTCCTCTTGGGGGAAGGCGGGGTTGGGGGGCATGCTGGGTGGGGGGCTCACACCTGTTGAGGCTGCATCGAGTAGAGCTCCACATGCCAAGGACCTCAGGGGACATCCGGTCCTCTGCCCACACAGATGGACGAACTGAGGGCCTCAGAGGCAGGGCTACTTCCCCACGGGGCCCTGGCCTTGCTCGTGATGGGGGGGAGCTCCGGGCATGACCCTCAAGTCGGCCCCTTCCCCAGCCACACGCCTGATGCCGTGGGCAGCCCCCAAGTGCCCAGGGTCTGGAACGGCCCCTCCCGGTTGCCCCTATCTGACCCCGTCCCCGGGGCAGGGGAAGTGCTCTGGGACAAGATAAGGGAGCCCCAGAGACGCCACTTTTGTTGCATCGTCACTACTGGATCAGTGGTGTTCCTGCCAGTGTAGCTGCCTTGAGGTCCTCGGGTGGACAGGGAGGCGGTGCTGCTGCCCACTCGGCCGATGCGCGGCTCGTCAGGGGTGCGCACGAGGACAAGCCCGGGACGGCGGCGGCCCTGACGGCGGGACGAGGGCACAGTGTCCCCCGGGCAGGCCCGTCTGGCAGGCGGAGGGAGACACCGAGGCAGAGGACACTGCCTCCCCCCACGGGCCGGGGGCTCACACCCGACTCCCCCTGGCCCCGCAGGTCGGCAAGATGTCGGTGAAGGAGGGTGCACAGCGCAAGTGGGCCACGCTGAAGGAGAAGCTGGGGCCGCAGGACTCGGACCCCACGGAGGCCAACCTGGAGAGCGCGGAGCCCGAGCTGTGCATCCGGCTGCTGCAGATGCCCTCCGTGGTCAACTACTCGGGCCTGCGCAAGCGCCTGGAGAGCAGCGACGGCGGCTGGATGGTGCAGTTCCTGGAGCAGAGCGGCCTGGACCTGCTGCTCGAGGCCCTGGCGCGCCTGTCCGGCCGCGGGGTGGCCCGCATCGCTGACGCCCTGCTGCAGCTCACGTGCATCAGCTGCGTGCGCGCCGTCATGAACTCGCAGCAGGGCATCGAGTACATCCTGAGCAACCAGGCCTACGTGCACCAGCTCTCCCTGGGTGAGCCGCGGCCCGCTGCTGGGCGGTGGGCGGGCAGCCTGGCACACACACCCCTTCACGACTCAGTATGGAGGCTCTGGGCCTCGGAGGGCAGCGGGAGGGCTGGGGTCGCAGGAGAGAACTCCGCGGGGCAGCAGGGAGGGCTTCCTGGAGGAAGAACCAGGTTCCCGTTCGCCCCAAGTCTGAGCCCTCCAGGTCAGCTCAGAGCCATGGTCCCCCAGCCACTGCACCTAGTTGTCCCCTCCGTTCTGTGACTTTGCCTGGCCTTTCTGTCCAGCCCTGTGCTTGTTCATGCCCGCCCCCTTCCCCGTCTCTGGCCTACAGCGCCCCTCCCTCCCACCTGCCACCCTGGTCCGTGCCCTGGCAGCCAGACTCACCCGGGCCCAAAACGCAAGTCCACCCTAGTAGCCCCACTTACCTTCCGCCTGGCTCCAAGCCCTTGACCTCCGCAGGGCCACAGCCCTTCGGTTCTGGCCAGCACCTGAAGCTGGTGGCATCTTCTTAAGACCACCTTTCCCCACACCCCTACCCTGCCCGCTCGGTGCCCTGCTCCCACCTCCTGCTCAGGCTGCGCTGTGCCTTTGTGCACCTGCTGACTCCTTCAGTTCTCCCTCACGGTCACCTCCTCCAGGAAGTCTCCCCAGGCTGCACCCAGCGTCAGTCTCCTACCTTTGGGAGTGACCTCAGGTGGCCCTTAGTGAACAGGGGTCACTGTGTGTCCCTCGCCTGTCAGGCTGTGCTGCCCTTCGGCAGATGCTCGGAGCTGCGGGAGGGGGCGGTGACGGAGGGTCGGCCGGTGGGGGTGGGCGAGTGCCTGTGTGGCTGAGCAAGCCAGCGGCTACTCAGGCCCGTCCTACGCAGCCCGGGCTTGTGCGCTGCGTGGAGTCCCTTGTAGCCTCTCAGCAAGGCCGGCCGAGGGGCACCCGCAGCGCTTCCCCAGCCCGGGGGATGAAGTGGGAGGCGGGGGTCGGGCGACGAGGAGGCACCGAAGGCTGTTTGGTGAAAACCTGGGCTCAGCCCGGGAGCTGTGCCAGTGTGGGCCAGCAGGGGCCGCTCTCGGAACTACGGCCCCGCCCGAGCGGACCGGTCCTGCAGGGGCCTGGGCGCCGGTGCAGAGCGCCCCCTGGTGTCCACCTGTGGGCCCTGCTTGTCCCGCTGCAGTGGGGGTTCCGTCGGGCGGTCAGACGGGTGGGGAAGGGCCGCCGGGAGGAGGAGGAGCCCAGGCCTGGGATCGATGCGGGGGGACCCACTGAGCCTCCCTGGCCCTCGGCAGCTCTGGACACGTCCAACGTGATGGTCAAGAAGCAGGTGTTCGAGCTGCTGGCCGCCTTGTGCATCTACTCCCCCGAGGGCCACATGCTGACCCTGGATGCCCTGGACCACTACAAGGTGAGCCGCGGGGCGCCGGGGTGCACGCGGGGCCAGGGCACGTGCTGACCCGACCCTCGCCCGCCCTGCAGACGGTGTGCAACCAGCAGTACCGCTTCAGTGTCATCATGACTGAGCTCTCCGACAGCGACAACGTGCCCTATGTCGTCACCCTGCTCAGTGTGATCAACGCCATCATCCTGGGCCCCGAGGACCTCCGCACCCGCACCCAGCTGCGCGGGGAGTTCATCGGTAAGCGCCTGTGGCCCGCCCCGTGCCCCCTGCAGGAGCTGCACCCCCCCGCTCCCCTGGGGCCCCGGACATGAGTCCTGCATGGCTCTCAATGTGAGGCTGACCCCCCCGTTCCAGTCCGCCAGGGTGGCAGTGACCGTTTAGCGGGGACGACCGTGTTGCCCTCCAGAGCGTTCTGGGTACCTGTAGGAATGGCAGGGTCCCCCTCCCACCCATGGGCTGGGTGTTCTGGGTGGTGGGAATGAGCCCAAGGAGAGCGCAGAGGGGAAGGCCTCAGAAGACGCAAGCAACCCGGGGCAGGGGGCTGACCAGAGCAGCCTCTGAGGCCCGCTGACCCCACGGTCCCTTCCCAGGGTTGCAGCTGCTGGACATCCTGACACGGCTACGGTGAGTCCCCACCACTGTTCTCCAAAGCCAGGCTCGCCCTTTCCTTGGGTCCCACACGGCACCTCCAGATGGGCAGAGGGGGCTTCCAGGAGTAGCCCCGGTGGGCCTGCCCCGCTGGACCCAGGTCCCAGTGACAGTGCAGTCTGCCGTCGCTCACACTGCCTGACGGGCCACCCTGCGGAACCTCTCGGCCCAGGGGCTTGGGGGTTGCCAGACACAATGCAGGACACCCCGTCAAGTAGGAGTGTAGACCGACAACAAGGCGTTCTAGCATAAGCATATCCCAGATGTCGCATAGGATATACTCATACTAAATACCACTCGCTGTTTTCCTGAAATTCAAACTTATTTGGGTTCTGGGAACCCCCGCAGCTGAGAACGCCCCTCCCAGGCCCCATCAGGACCACTCTCCTGGGTGGGGCCACCTGTCCCAGCCACAGGGCCACGTGCCCCGCTCAGAGAGGTCTGTGCGTCTGTCCAGGGTCGGGGGGGAGGCGGGGGGGCGGGCAGCAGCCTCAGCCCGCCCGGCCCTCTCGCCCCAGGGACCTGGAGGATGCTGACCTGCTGATCCAGCTGGAGGCCTTCGCGGAGGCCAAGGCTGAGGACGAGGAGGAGCTGCTGCGTGTCTGTGGGGGCATCAACATGAACAGCCACCAGGAGGTCTTTGCTTCTGTGTTCCACAAGGTGAGCTGGGCCGGGGCAAGCTGGCCGGGGCCTGTCTCCAGAGGCGGGGCTCCGGGGCTCAGACTCGGCTGCCTTCCCTGACCCAGAGACCCCACCCGACCAGAGCAGTGGGGCCAGATCTGGAGCCACATCGGGGAGCAGCAAGGGATCAGGGGGCTGGAGACAGGAGGAGCCCGGAGCTGGAGCGGGCAGCCTGGGGGCAGTCTTCGCTGTCACAGGCACCGAGCCAAGGCCACGGGACCCGGGAGGACAGCGTCCCAAAGACCAGGGCTGCCCAGAGGTAGCTGAGCTGTCCTGGGCCCCCGCAGGTGGGCTGCCTCGAATGGCCCAAGGGGCTTCCGGACCAGCAGGAGGCCAGGAGGCTGCGTTCTGGTCCAGCTCAGGCCCTCCCTGGCCGGGACCTCCTGTCCTTCGCTGAACCCACGGCTCTCAGCCAGGGGACGAGTGTCGCCAGGGGGCATCCAGAAACATCTGGACACATTTGGGGTGGTCTCAGTCAGGCAGGGGGCACTACCGGCTTCAGGCGGGTGGAGACCGGGGATGCCATGAGACCTCCCACCATGCCCAGGGCAGTCCCCAGCATGGAGAGGGCTCCAACCCCAAATATCACCGCTGCAGCAGTCAGGGAACCCCAGCTCCGGCTCATCCAGAGCGGTGACGGGGTGGACGTTCCTGGCAGTCTGAAGCCTGCCGTTATCAGCCTGCCCCGGGAAGGGCACGGCTGCCCACGCATCCTTTTCCTCCCCACCCAGGTGAGCTGCTCCCCAGCCTCTGCCCAGCTGCTGTCCATGCTGCAGGGCCTCCTCTACCTGGAGCCCACCCTCCCCTCCAGCCAGCTGCTCTGGGAGGCTCTGGAGAACCTGGTGAACCGGGCTGTGCTCCTGGCCAGTGACGGTGAGCAGGTGGGGCAGATGGGGGCGTCCTGCCCACAGCGCCCTCCCTGACCCCAACCCAGCGGGCAGACAGTGGGGTCTTAGACCGTTATGGGAGGGTTCCGTCCTTGGCCCCTCACCCACCCTCTGCCTGAGGGCAGTGGCCATGCCTTGCCCGCCGCCCACCACCCACCTCCTCTGGCACCTGCCCTGACCCTGGACAACCCCTCCACAGTCCAAGAATGCACCCTAGAAGAGATGGTGGAGCGGCTCCTGTCCGTCAAAGGGCGGCCACGCCCAAGTTCCCTGAACAAGGCCCACAAGAGTGTCCAGGCCGACCTAGGCCAGAGTCAGAAGGGCAGCGTGCCCCAAAACAGTGGTGCCCCGAAGGCGGGTGTGGAGGGCCGCCAGCCCGAGGCCGACCTCACCAGCCTGCACGCCGTCGACGTCCAGGGCTTGAGCAGCATGGTCGCCCCACAGCAGCGGGCGCCCACCCAAGTCCCACCTGCACCCCCACTCCCCAGCTCCCCTGCAGGGCCTCCTGCCCCACCCCTACCTCCCCCACTGCCAAGCCTGGGGGCCCTGGCCCCCCCACCCCCTCCCCCACTGCCAGGCCTGGGGGCCCCCCCACCCCCTCCCCCACTGCCAGGCCTGGGGGCCCCCCCACCCCCTCCCCCACTGCCAGGCCTGGGGGCCCCCC